>NW_010161576.1:46862-94336 GCF_000695765.1 Mesitornis unicolor | reverse complement strand
CTGCTGTTGGTTTGTATGGCACACTTCGCACTTCCAAAGTGATAGTCACCTTCCTAATACTTCATCATGCAGCTAATCCTTCCAGAAATAGACTGCAATGTTCTTCCAAACCTGGACTGGATTAAGGGTAAAATGGATCCTCCTGAGACTGCAGAACCAATGACCACAGTGCTCAAGTCACCATCGCTTAATAAAGTGAAGTGATAAGTGGCTAGAGAGCAAAGACCACAGTCAAATCTACTATGTGTTCACATGGTCCCAATTGCTGATTCAAGTGTAAGTCTCTCACAGAAGCCAAAATTGGCACAAATTCAAATACATACTGCAATTCTCACCTGATGAGAGAAGCCAGGGTTGCAGCACAAAGCACCAGGGCAAATAACAGCATCACTCCCAAAATCATGAATGTCGGTTCAATCCCTGTGCAAAGAGGGGAAAAGAATCAATGAATTAGAAAATCCCTTTGATTTAGGCAATAATATTGAAGCTATCCATATCAGATCATTAGACTACAAAGTCAAATATTCAGCCAGGAGAATCAGGAAATCAAACAATTTTTATGCAATGTTAATTTGTGAATATACAAATACTGACTGTATTTACATGAGAATGCAACTACTTTGATTATTCACTTCCATGCACTTTTCTCTATAATAGACCTAGAGCCTTGAATCAGTGGAAAAATAGTTTTTGTTCAAGTAAATAAAGACTGAACTCACAGGGAAGTATTAAGATTTAGAGGCAGCTTCTACAGAGTTCATAACTTTTGAACATTTGACCCTCTTCTCTCCAGGAACTGAGACTCTGAAAAATCTCTATCATGTGGTACCAAACTGACTGCCAGTGTGAGTCACCAGCCCATCTGGGATTTTTCATTCCCTGCTACAGATTTCTAACACTGAAAAGAGCAGAAGAGAAGGAGGAGAAAGCTAATGTCTTCCTCAACAGGCCCACCGACAGAAAGTACTGGAGACAGACACCTTGCTCGTGAGTGTCTTTGCTAGAGAGCCAAGGTAAGCCAACGTGAGTCAATAAACTAAATTCCAGCAGGAACTGTTTGCTGTCTCTGTCTCTTCTATTTATTTCTGTTTTATTCTGTCTGTATTCAGAGACCTTTTAACACAAACAAGCATGGAGAAATTTGGGTTGATAAAAGGTTCATAACTCTATGTCACGCTTGCACCTAAATCACAGGCCTGTTCGCAAGCACTGAAACTTAGAGCTTCCCAGTGAAAGCTGCAGACAATTTTGAAAATTGGTGTCCTTTACAGTAAAAGACAGAGCATTTTAGTTGAAATTTTCCTGCCAGGTTTGGACTTACTTTCTGCTTCAGCCCAGGGCACCAGTCCCTGATCATCCTTACACACTCACTGGCACAGGTTGCCCAAGGAAGCTGTGGATGCTCCCTCCCTGGCAGTGTTCAAGGCCAGGTTGGATGCGGCTTTGAGGAGCCTGGGCTGGTGGGAGGTGTCCCTGCCCATGGCAGGGATTGGACTGGATGAGCTTTAAGGTCCCTTCCAACCCAAACCATTCTGTAATTCTGTGATACTATGTTTCTGCATAAAAAGTCACTCTGCTTTCATGCTCCAGCTAGGAACTAGCCCTGTACACTTCCATCTGAGAAGAAATCCAGTCACAGTAGAGTGGATACTCCACATCCATTTCTCCACCTTGCAGACAGTGTGGATGTAGACCAAGGTTTCACTCCAAAGTGCAATGGAGACACAGCCAGCTTTCTCCAGGAGGTGCTCACCTTGAATACAGGAATGAGCAAGACCATGCCAAGCTGGCCTGGAGGCCAAGGTTTGTTCTTCATGCATGGACAAAGTCAGCGTGTTGAAGTTCCCATAAAAGCAGGTGACAGCAACCTGATGTTCATCTCCAGGAGGGCAAGGAAGCTACCAAATATGTGTCTCTCTCCAGAAGGACTGGTGCAAGTGTGAAGCAAGAACACATCCTATGAAGGTTTTCTACAATGCTAGATCCATGGAAAAGGAGGGACTGGATCAGCTTAGAGGCAGACTCACAGGAGACGTAGGACTTTGGGCCTTTGGTCACCTGTCGGGAAACTTGTTACTGGAGAGACAATGAGTTTTGAATAGCCCACTCATAAGGGCATGGGTTGGCTTTGTTGCTGGACAAAGAAGAAAATGCCTCCTGCACAAACCAATGATGAAGTGTAAGGGTATGAAAGACCTGTCTCACATCTCTGCATAGCATCCCAACATTTTCAAAGAGAGTCTGTCACCCAGACCACAAGGTGGTAGGAATAATGTGGAGTTTGCTATTGCACTCTTTTGTATTCAATCAGGGCTTTTTTATTGGTGCTGTCTCCTAAGATTCCTCAGGTAGTCCTCAGAGACTCTGCAGTCTGAACAAAACCCCTTTGAGAAAAAGCCTGAGACAAATTATTTTGCTTATTACCATTCCATATTATAACCCACAAGTGCTTGGCCAGACTTTAGAGGACTCTAAGGCAAGGTGGTACTTGAAAGGCAGTGCAGAAAACCAAGGAATAGAAAAAGGTCTCTCAATGATCATGTCCTTTGCTTGAAGTATGGTCACAGTTACACATTATGACATGAGTACACTTCCACAGCTGGAAAACATCCAAAGTCCACCCAATTTAATTCACTGAAGCAGCATCTGATAAGCAGAGAGCAAGAGCTGGTTGGACCACAAAATTCACTGGGGTGAATGAGAGACAGTGAAAGAACAAGAGAAGTGAAAAATAAACACCCAGATTAACAAACCCTAAGGACTAGGAAATAGCTAAGGCAATACCAAAAACCAGAGCACTCATGTCATTGATGGATGGGCCATTGCAGGAAGGATGCAAAGCCCTGAGGGAGCTCAACCAGAATTTTATAACTAATCAGAAGTGAAAGTAAGGTTATCATGGGGCTCATGGGAAAGAGCAAACTTACAGCATACTTGAGGGGACTGGTGAGATTGTGTTAAACTCATTAGAGGATGCTTTAAGGGGATTGTGGGAATATATGAAACTTCTTATGGGTTGTTTAGGGGAAGGGAAAACATGGGGAAAAGGAAGGATGGGAGTGAGTTGGGGAGGCTCAAGCTTGGGATAGTGGAGAACATGGGAATTCTGCTCTCACATAAGTATTTTGTGCATTTTTCCACCCAAACCCTGAACCTGATTATCACAGTCCTACCATCTTCTTATCCTCTATTCCTGTTTTTTTTTCCCTGGTTAAAGGAGCGCTTTATTCTGCCTGCGTGTGACATTTGCTGATTCCAAGTAAGCCTAACCAACATGTAAGGTCTTGAAGCCTGCAACCCATGATATACTACAGGTTTGGAGACTGGCACCTGCAGAGACAAGAAGGTTTGAGAGCTGGCTATGGGGGAATTAGATGTCTAGACCATTCACCAGAGGTTGCATTTGTGTGTGTGTACATGGGCTGGGGTTGTGAGATGTGCTAGCAAGCTTGGAGCCTGATTAAGTGGTGTCTAAGACAAGGACCAGGCCATTTGTGTTGCCCATGTTTCAGCAATGCTGGTTGTGGGTAATGGTGCCTGTAAACACATTGTTCTCCTGATTGAGCTGGTCTTTTGGTTGCTGGCTGTGTTTGTACCATGTGTGTGCATGTACACATGTACTGGGAACACCTGATCCTGGTGGACCTGAGATCAGGAACAACAGCAGTTTGGCAGCTTCACATCCAACCCTGTTCCAAACCTAACTCCATATAAAAGCCAGATTGAGGCTTGGATTTAATTCTAGTCATAAAATTCAGACTCTGAGATATTAGTAATAATAATAAATTACCACTTCACTGACAAATGCCTAGAGCTTTATGCTTTCGTAAAGGTGTGAACATAAAATCTGATATCTCTACAAATCAATTGGATCTTTCCATAGACTGCAATGGGATGCTAAATTGCTACACTGTTCCTAGTGGCAGTGTAAAATTAGATATATGGTAGCATTATATTTGTCTCTACTATAGCTTGCCAGCTGTTGTAAGATCAGTATATCTCCAATTTCCATGGAGCGACACTGATTTAAACCAGCTATGGCTGAGCCAAGGGGAATGTTTTTCTCAGCTGCTGAATGAGATATTCTGTAGATGTGGTTAATTTTGTCTCTTTAAGTCATATCCTGGAGCAGCAGGAGTAAACGCTTACTATTATAAGTAAATATGTCAAGTGGAGGCTAAGTATCCTACCCTGAGATTTTGGCTTCCCTGTGGACTTTAAAACTGCACCACAGTTGACTCAAATTAAAAATAATAAGTAAAACCAGTGCCCAGTCTTGCAAATCCAGAACGCGGCACAGATATTTCTGCCCCTAAGTCTTCAAATACCACCTCTGTTGTCTACAGCAACTCAAATTATTTTGAGTAATGATTATCATCTTTTCTTGATGAGGTGAGCTCTGATTATCCTTAAAGCTGCAGAGCTGTGTAAAGAAGATGGGGTTACCCAGGAGAGGTGGTAGAGCACCTGTTGTTGTGCAGTTCTCTTAGACTGTCTTCAATGCAAATCCTCTTAGTGCCCTGACCCTCAGAAGGACAGGGACACGGTGTTGGTTGGAGCCTCTGCCATAGATTGATAACTATCAAAATAGGCAGATGCTGAATGTTAGACCTAGGAAACTATTTCCAGCACAAAACAGTGGCAACAACATTATTGGCCTAACAAGCAATAAGAGACCCTTGTGGTCCAACAGTGGGATCTCTGTAGAGAACTCCCATTACAAACAGCATGATGACTGGCCATACTGATATGAAATACTTGAGTTTAAGTTGTTTTTTTTTTCCGGGGTAGTCTTCCCTGGAGTAAGGGAAAAAATGAAATAAATAAGAAGCATGGACCCGATACCATTTGACCCTGAGGTTTTTTTGTCTTTCTTACCTCCAGTGCAGAGAACATCTGGATCAAACCAACAGCTGGAGTCTGGCTTGGGTGGAGCTCCACTAGGAAAGTGGATGGCCTGGCCTAGGGCCTTCACAGAGTCTGAAGACATGTCCAGCAAGTGAGTTGGGAAGAGCTGGTTCCCACGACCATCTGTGTCCAGTACCATGTAGTTGCTCAGCCCCATTCCACAGCTGTCTGTTTCTATCTGGTGACTAAATCCAGGGAAACTGAAGTTTTTGGTGTGCTCAGCTATTTTAGCTCCTGAGATTCTGACTCCTTTCCTCCGAGCACTGTCTATAGCCATTGCCACAAAGTAAATGGCATCATAGATCGTTCCAAAAAGTGGAGAAACCTAAAAATACAGGAGAAATTGATGTCAGGATAAACTGGTGCTAACTTCCTGTTTCAGATTTGTGGCAAAAAATGTCCCACTGGCTAAGCTGTAAACTCAAGAACTGAAACACTTGAGAATTAAGGCTTATGGAGTAATGAATCTCAGGTTGAAAGTAGCTCTGGATTGAGCAAATATATGTGTGACTTTGAATATCTGTCTTTTCTTATGATTGCTTCTCAAAATACAGTTTCAAAATATTTTTAAAACCATGTAAAATTGCTTTATCATGGGAAGAGTCAAGACTTTGAGCCTGCTGTTCAGCTGGCATTTTGTCACAGGTTGCTTCAAAGAACTGTACTAAAACATCTTCTGCAAACAGAAGATCAAAACCAGAAGCTCACCTCCCTACCCAGGCAGGAAAAATGTCATGCTCAAAGAATCAGTCTTCTCTGTCAGGACATTGTTTATTCCTTAGATGTAAAAAACACAGAGCAAAATAACAGCAAATTTGTTCTCTGAGACACCAGGGCCTTTTCTCCCTGCACTGTCCCTTTCTGTGCTAGACTCAATTTAGGAACCTATGACTTTACCCTACCCTGAAAATACACATGGTGGCTTTTGCAATCACATGGTCAGTCACAGTTGGTAGGTGAAGAGAGGTAATAACCATATACATCTGTGATAAAATCAGGAGTGGTGTTGGGAGCCACAGAATTTGACATCTGTGGTGGGATTCATTAACCAGATGTAGACACCTACCATGAAGAATCCTACACTCAGTAAGGTTAACTTGGGCTCTCATTATAGTGAAGGGAAATAAATTCATCTTTTCAAGGCATGATTTGTCTCCTCCTAAAGCAGACATCCATGCAGATCCAATTAATCATGCCTTAGAAGTACTTATAATTTTTTGAAATATCATCGTGAGATTGGAAGGTTAGCTCAGCTGAATCCTGCATTTCTTCATCAGCATGACAGGTTCCCTTATTCTTCTTGTAATGTCTCCAAGACAGCACCTGATTTGATTTTTTTACAGCTACTGGTGACATTAAATAATTCTGCTGACAAAGAATAACTTTGAATATAGTACTAAGAAGAATGAGGCAGCAGTCATCCTAAGTATTTCCCTCTACAAGCATCCAGTATTTAATTTGTTGCGTTGCCCTAAAATTCTAAGGGATGTGGACGTCTCACTCTGATACCTTAAAAACTCCATGGAATTTATCCACCTTAGGAGACACCTCTTCAGGTTGAGCCTACTGCAGTTACGACATAGCAAAGACTTGAGAGCCTTAGAGACAACCCCTTCCTTTCAAATTTCCAACATAGTCCTGCAGTTGAACCAACTGAGTTAGATTGCCAGACATTTAAGAGAAATACCCTTTCCAAATGAATGCAGACCACATCCAACTTTCACATACAACTTTCAGTATATTTTTTCTCAAAATAAAAGCAACCAGTTTGAGTTGTCTCTCACCTATACTTTCTCTATAACTATTGCTTGCCTCATGTCTCCCATTACCAGGTCTCAGTTAAGCTCAAGAGGAAGAATATTTACCTGGGTGGCTTCCAAATCACTGATTATTTCACCATTTTCTTTAGCTTCCATTAATGAATCATAGAAAGTCCTTTCTCCAGAGTCCAGTGTAATAGTCAGCACAGCATCATATGCTTCCTGGAGCTTGCTATTATTATCAAAGATGTTGAATGAGTTGTTTTGGTAAGGAAGACTGTATAGTAAAGTGTCATATGGAATGAAGACATATCTTCCATCTGCCAGTCCCATTTCCAGAGCTTTTGTGAGTAAGGTGGCCTGTTCCTCCCCTCCAATGAGCACAGAATGCATGCACAGAAGTATAACTGAAACACAAGAATTGCAGTGTAGTTAATCTATGTGGGGTTTTCAATAAAAAATAACTCACTCTCCCAATAAAAGAACTGTCTGAAGCGCTGTATCAGGTCAGACTCTAATGGACCCTGAACCAACATAATATGCTGAGGAAGCTGGGATCTACTCTAATTTTGTTCAACCTCTGGAGGTCTGCAACATCTAGCAAAGGAGGCTGTAGGCATTATCTGTTCCTGGAGCCATAGAGAAGGAGTGGAGAGAAATTCTCACACAAGTGAAGGGTAGGGTAACATGATGGGAAGTCATGGTCCTGTACTGCCATTTGCTGAGAGATATACTCGGCAGTGGTGAGGCCGCAACTCAAATACTATGTTCAGTTTTGGGCTGCTCACTACAAGAAGGACATTGAGACACTGGAGTGTGTCTTTTGGAAGGGCAACGAAGCTGGTGAAGGGTCTGGAGCACAAGAATGATGAGGAGCAGCTGAGAAAACTGGAGAGGTTCAGCCTGGAAAAAAGGAGGCTGAGGGGAGACCTTATTGCCATCTATAACTACCTGAAAGGAGAGGGTAGTGAGGTGGGGGTTGGTCTCTTCTCCCAGGTAACAAGCGATGGGATGAGAGGAAATGGCCTCGAGTTGTGCCAGGAGAGATTTAGATTGGATATTAGGAAAAAAATATTTACTGAAAAAGTGGTCAAGCATTGGAATGGGCTGCTTAGGGAAGTGGTGGAGTCACCATCTGTGGAGATATTCAAAAACATGCAGACGTGGCACTTTGGGACATGGTTCAGTGGTCATGGTGGTGTTGGGTTGACAGTTAGACTTGATGATCTTAGAGGTCTATTTTAACATTAATGATTCATCGAGCCAATGTCCCGATGTCTGGTGGGAAGACCTGAAGTACAGGTGTATCTGTTCAACAGGCTCTCCACAGTGCTCACTGGCCTTTCATGGAAGGAAGCACTCCTGATCTTTCATCTGAGACAGCATTCCAAAACTCAGTCAGTGAGAGGAGCGAAGTAGGGCAATGATGGGAAGGAAAATTGCAAAGGAAACACGTCAGCTACTAAACCTGCTACTAAAAGGAGGGAGAAGAATGTCTAGAGTAGCTGTGGTCTCTCCTTAGGACAAAAAGTATCCTTGGCAAAGTAGAAGCTGAAGCAAACAAGAGCATTTTCAGCTTGCTGAATTACATGAGAGAAGCGGATGCTTCTAGGCAGCGATTCATCCTATACTATAGCAGAGACCTGGTCACATAAATCATGTTTGAAGAGGAATTGGTTCTCTTCATTGGTTATGAAAGGAGCCAATCATCTCTAGCTCACATGGTGATGAGATGAACGCACCCAAGGTGGATTTGTTCTCAGGTATAGATTTGAGCAATGATAAAACTCCAAACTGGACAGCACCTTGCTAACCTTGTTAGTCTTTGGCAAAAGTCAAAGACTTAGCTAAAATGCATCCTCATTTGGATTCACAGTGTTGACTGCAGAGTTGTACATCCACAGCTCTATCACAGACTTCCTAACAAGGCTCTGAACCAGAAAAACATTACTTTGTTCCCAGATTTTCTGGAGAGAAAACAGATTATTCTTTACTACATCAACAAGGGCCCTACCACTGCTTTAGTAAGTGGTGTGTAACACTGGATTTCACTTCTGATACCTTCACTGAACACAGGCAGCAAGGACACAGCATCAAAGCATGCGATTTTTGAATCTTATAGAATAATGATTCTATGATTTTCTGAAAATCCATAATCCAAAACACTATAAATAAAAACCCTTCCTATAAATCCCTCTTTACACCTGACAGGGTAAAGCACAAACACTTGTCTGTTAAATATTGCCTTTTTGGACAAACTGGATCCAGTATTTTATGTTGTAGAAGATTACTTTGCCCTATCTCCATCACATCAAAATGACCAACATTCTTTTACTTGAAGTCCTGGGTCCATTAAGATCAGAGATAAAATTCTGTTTTACTTAAGTTACTAGAATATTTCACAGAATCACAAAATCACAGAATGGTTTGGGTTGGAACCCAACTTAAAGTTCATCCAGTCCAACCCCTGCCATGGGCAGGGACACCTCCCACCAGCCCAGGCTGCTCAAAGCCCCGTCCAACCTGGCCTTGAACACTGCCAGGGAGGGGGCATCCACAGCTTCTCTGGGCAACCTGGGCCAGTGTCTCACGATCCTCACAGTAAAGAATTTCTTCCTAATGTCTCATCTAAACCTCCCCTGCTCTAGTTTAAAACCACTACCCCTTGTGCTATCACTCCATGCCCCCAGCTTTCCTGTAGCCCCTTCAGGTACTGGAAGGCTGCTGTAAGGTCTCCCAAGAGCCTTCTCTTCTCGAGGCTGAACAACTTTGACTCTCTCAGTCTGTCTTTCACTCTCTAAGCTATGCCCATTGGATAACAATGTAGTCCTATCCTGGAGAAAATAATTTTAAAAAACGGAATGAGATTCAGAACACTTACTTTTAATGCCATCAACTGCTTTAATCTCATTCCAGGTTTCTTCAATGCCTTTTTCTCCTTTACGCACGGATGTAACAATGCCCACAGGAAGCCCCTGGTTCCTAAGTGCACTCGCTAACTTGTTGGCTGTGTCCATCCAAATATTCTCATTGGAAGCAATGATCCCAACATAAGCCCAGTTAAAATATTTCATTATTGTAAACAAAACTCGTGTTGGAGAGGGCAGGGTCCGTGCAAATGTAGGGTTCTGGATGCTGGAATCCAGTTTATAATTGATGCACATCCATGAGAAGATGGCTTTATTCCAGTTTTCCCCTAAAAGTGTAGCCACCTCACAGAAGCCAGGGTTCAGAGGGCCTATGAAAGCTGAGGAAAGCTTTCTAAAGTCAATGAATCTAACCAGAGCCCTTGTTGTCTCACATTCCTCTTGCAGGACCACATAATCCAGCCTGTGGCCAAGATTTAGTGAAGGGTCTTTGCTTATTCGTCCCACTGCTAACCTGGCAGCCACATGGGGAAAGGCTTTGGAAAAGAAGGGGTCACAGTTCCAGGGTCCAAGAAGTCCAATTTTAAAAACTGAACAATGTGCTGGAGAACAAAGTAGGACTATTCCCAACAGCAGCCACCAGAGAGCATGGAAAAACGTCTTGAATGAATTTCCAGTGTTGATCTGATGCAACCTAACGTGCCTTGACAGCACCCAGAACATGCTGCGAGGACACCGTAGGAGAAATGACATTGTTTTACAGGGGAGTAGATCTGCACCAAGTTCTTCAGGGAGCCAGGCAGTGCACTACCAGCTGCTGGAAGAAAAGTAGATTACATTTGCTTTCCTGCATACATATTTGTTCAGTGCATGTAGGTACAGCTGAGTCAGCCCAAATTACACAACAGTTCTCAAGGTGCAAATCTAGGAGATGCCAAAACCCTGCATAGACACGTGGACATGCAGCACACAAGCCACTGCACCACACAGACAAGCATCCAACCAATGTCAGTTAAACTTACCATATTACCTAAATGTACACTTTTATAAACGTTATAAAATGCTTTGCAATTCTGAAACCAGGCAGTGAAGACTAACTTTGCTTTATTGGCAACAATAAACACAACTTATGGATGCATTACCTTTTCTAGAGTTTTGGAAGGAGAAATCTCCAATCACATAAAAACAGATAAAAGAAAATAAAAAGGTGAAACACAGTGAGCCAGCAACTTTTGCCCATTTAAAATCCTCAGTGAGTTTTGAATATGAATCAGAGTCCATATATACACAAGCACACAAATATGTAGACCCATATATACATATACTTAGAGACACATACATATGTGCATATGATTTTAAAACTTTCTGAAAAGGTTTTTCAAGGTCAACTCATGGCAGAGTCTCTTAAAGCTGCCAAAATGAAAGGTGGATAAACAGGCAATCACAAAATGAGGAAAAAGGAGGATTATGATTTGAATTTAGATAAAGAACTGTTAAATAACTGTCAGGTCAAAAGCTTTGTGTTCACTCTTGGCTTAAAACATTCTTGGTTAAAGACCAGGAGCTATAGATTAGTGGGAATAACCTCACCTTTCACAGCCAGGCACAGAAATCGCAAACCCACAACAGCCTCATCACCACTCACAGTGTCCTCTGAAGGCTTAGAAAATTTGCTGATCCAAGCAGGTTTGTGCTCTAAAAATAGAAGGCTCCTTACCCGCTTACCTGTTCATCACTGAAGAAGTATTTTTATCCTGGATCCTCAGCCCCGAGACGTGCAGCACAGAGCCCCGCAGAACAATGTGTGCTGTAAATGTGCCCACAGATCCTCTAGCCTGACGGAGAAAGGCCTCCAGAAGCAGCCACCCACCAGCGGAGCAGCTTCTCACTAGTGGCAGTGGCTATCCTCGGACATGGGTCCTGCCTCAAGGAGAGGTGATGCATGTCCACCTGCCCTGCAAGGGTGCTTGAGTGTCCACCTCCTTTAATTTCTTGCTTGCATGGGCCACACCAACTGGGTCAGTGCTCTGGGACCCTCAACGCTGTGTCAAAAGCTTCCTGTGTCCCTTTCGGTGAGGGCCATCCTTCTCCTCCAGGGTTTCACGACTTGGGGTACATACTCCCAAGCCCTTAGCTCCTTGATGAAGGTCTTGCAGAGCTCCAAGGCTGCCTCACTGCCAACTGCCTCAGTGCAGAGACATACTCATCTCTAACTTAGTAATTCTAGGGATGGCATCTTATAGGGATGGCATCTTAAAGCTCTGCCCTTGGATTAGTGGGATTTAGCTTCTGGGATCTGGCTCTGCAGAACAGCTCCTTAAGTCTCTCTGCATCACAGCAGGGATATCTCCTCTTCTGCCCTGTAAGCAGCAGACAAGAGCTATTTTAGGTTTGGGGTAAGCAAAATACTTAATTTTGGGCTCTACCATTCTGTTGATGTCTTGCATTTCCCCTTTCCCTTTTTCTTCTTTGCACCCAGCATGACAGAGATAGAGATTTTTATATTTATATCAAAATCTTCTTAGTTATTTCCCTGGGTCCTCTAGATATCGTCCCACAGCTGAGCTCTCCAATAACCCTCCCCACATTCCCAAACTCCTTCCTTCCTCAGTGGACCTGGCAATAAAACTGTCATCCTGGGAAGACCTTGAATGTCTCCACACTTATCCTAGCTAGAAAGCCCCTTGCAATAATTCAGCTGAGGCCACAGGAAGAGCACCTGAGGTCTAGAGGGAACCGTTTGTAACTCAATGTTTTCATGATATTAACTTCAAATACCTCATATAAATCATACACGTCTCATTGGTGTGTGTTCAGGAGCAGCTCTCTCTTCATGACTAATGATTGTGGGAAGCCACAAAGTCTTTCAGATGCAGTGAGGAGAACAGCTCTTTCCCCTCATTTGACTAATTTCCTTACATCCATTGATTTTCTTGCATGGTCCAGATCTGGGAAGGTTTCTGGCCATGTGCTTCATTGAAGACTGGTACAACTCAAGACGATTATCAGGAATTACCAAATCACTGCACATTTGGAAAGTGCCTAAATGTTACACTAACATCAAGCCTAAACTTGTGTGCATTAGGTTTTCACACTGGGTTTTGATCAAAGCATGAAATTAAATACATTTTTTTGCAGTTTGGAGTCTGATTTTTTGAGCTGGACTTAGAAGTTTGATTTATGCATACACAAATATACCTAAATCTCTGTATCATATGCTTACTGCTGTCTCCATTTTTTTGATACTGGCAATGGTACTGCGCAGTTTAATTGCTGACCCCCACTCAGGGTCAGCAGTTTCAGTCCCCTGCAGTAGCTGCAAAACTCACTTCTAGGGGAAGTTTCTGGCATTAAAATCTCCTGTGTTGAAAAATATGTGGCTCAGGCACCCAACAATGAAAGATTAAACAACAGTTGACTTGGAGGTCTATTTATTAGCCTAATTACTCTGACCCTTAACAATTCATAATATTTCATAGCCAAGAGTGTTGAAGCTTTTATCAATTTCTCCCTTTTATTCTCTTTTTTGTTTACCAGTGGAAAAAAAGTCCCTCCTGCACCCAAATGAAAAGCTTGTTGTTCCAAATAGCCCTGCTACACCTGTCCCATGCTCAAGATATCCAGGACTGAGAATAATATTCTGACATTTACAAAACAAGCTCAGGTCCTGGCATTGTATGATTTGCCTCAGTAACAAAGAAGCAAGGTAAATAATGCAGTTGAGGCAAAAAAAAAAAAAAGAAAAAAGTTATTAATGTAACTTATCATGTTGGAATTAACATTAAAGTTTAAGACCCAGCGTATGACTCCAAACCTTGCTTTTTTTTCTCACACCTTAAGCTCATCATTACTTCTACAACCACACTTCTTTGAAACGCTGTGTTGTTTGCACACTGTCAGATCAATTCCCAACACTTCTGTACACACTGAGAGATGCACGGGTTCATACAGCCATAACGTTTCCCATGGGAAGGTTAAGCCCCAGCTGTATCGCTTTGCTTTAAATTTTTAGAGCAGAAGAGGGTGCTCTAATCTCTCGGTCTGACCTCCCACAGCAGCCTGGCCAAACAGCTCTGAGCTCTGGAAATAAAGCACGTTTAGTCATGAGTTACACCAGAGGGTACCGCTGAATAAAGCTGATTTCTCTGGGAGCCTGCAGAGACTCCTGTTGCAGCCTGGCTCCTGTTCTGACTCTCCCTGCAGAAAAGTCTCCAATCTCCACTGATTATAGAGAAAATGGAGTGGGAGCAGTACAGCAACGCTCGCATTAGCCTTTCTTCACGTCCTCCGAGTCTTAATTAAAAGCTCCAGCCTTGGAGGATCTACCAGGTTCCCGCATCTATTATTCCAACTGTTAATTACTCTTACTTAATGTCTGCTGTGTCTGGCTTCAGCTTTCTGCAACTCTGCTTTTGCCTGAGAAACAAAAAACCAGGAAGCACAATAAAAATCACCTCCCTGTAGACATTTACATACCATAATTAGCTCCTAATCATCCTCTGAGCAAAATAAATAACAGCTCCTCAAGGCTTTTGCCATAGAGTGTGCTTTCAGGATTTCATCCTTGCAACACTCTTTTGACATTCATTTTTAATTTTCCTTCTCTTTGCTAAATTAAAAACAGCATCCATTAGCGAGCCTCACTCTTTAATGCTGAATATAGAGGTGATGGCATCTTTTATCACTTATTTGATTTTTCTCCACTTTAATTCTATAGCTTAGATGAATACAGTTGCAGTGTCACAGTTTTCAAGCCCATCTTTGCTTTCCTTAAAGCAAATCTCTGTCTTGGAAGTGTGGTAAGAATTCTTTGTTCCCAGCTGTATACAAACCCATCTGGTTTTAGTTTAGTGGATGCTTTTCAAATACACCCATTTAACAAGAGGTCCAGAGCAATCTGCAAGTTTTATGAATAATGATTTTTCTGTTTCTGCCAGATAATGTGATACAGTTATTGAACAGCACTGGAAAAAATGAGATCCCAGAGGCTCCACTAGAAAACACCACCAAAGGAGGCTCCTCATCTGCTAATTTATTTCAAAATATCGATTCATCATTTTTTATTTCTTTATGACACACACACACTGGCTAGGTAGCACTAATTTTCTCTCTCAATATCACCTTCTAGTAGGATGACAACTTGTAGGGCTTCAAGAAGACAACATCACCACTTGACTTTACATGCTAGACTTGTGACTTGATCACAAAAATCATGTTAAATCAGACTGACAAGATTTATTACTGTTCCAGCCTCACTGCCTGGGAGTGGAGTTAACCTCCATCCTTTAATTCTTTTCAAATTCCTCTTAATTTTGTCCTTTCCATTACTTTGAGTAGGTTTTATGTCAACCCAATCTGACATCAGTTTCTTGGCCATGCAGCACGGGAGGGGTTTGATGTCCCATGGTTTTGGTGGGGCTGGGTCTTTTTGGGAGGGAGTGTCCTGCTGTGCCATATTATCCTGTTTTCAAGTTGCAGCCCAGCATGTGGAATTCCTTTTTCTCCAAATTATATGGTTTGCATCACAGCAGCTATACATCAGCCCAGAAGAGTCCTGTAAGGTCAGATTCAAGAGGGTCTACTTCTTTCCCCAAATGTCTAGATTTATTCGATTTTCTTGGAAGCTGATTTTGTAGCCTGTGAGACCTGAAGTCTCTGGCACTGGCATTAGTGGAATCTATGATACTGCATGTAATTTGGATAGTCAGTATTGGAGCTGGCAAGAAACAGTCTCAAAACACCAGATGAGGTATTTATTCGTGTATTTATTTAGGCAAAACCTGAGTGTTAAATTTGACAGCCTTGTTTCCAGAAGCTCATTATATAGCAATATATAGAGAAATGGTCCTCTTCCAGGGGACATTTAGATTTTAAACCTCTTAGAATCCAGCTATGATTCAACCAAAGAAGTGGCTACTGTTCATCATTTTCTTTACATGAGACTTAGAGAGGCTGGACTTATAATAAGCAAGTTGAAGCCAGGTACTGAAGGAAATGGAGTGTCTCATGTGGCATTAAATGGAAAAGCACTCGCCCAATGTGTCTAAACTGTTTTTCTTGAAATATGTCAGATTCAAAAAGCTTCAGACGTGTCTGGATCTGTGTCTGGAGACATTAGAAATTGCCAGGTGTCTTATCTGGGAATAAAGATATCAGGCAGGTCTGTCTCATGGGCAGGGAATGTGAAGGCAGATGTGCGTTTGATATATGCTTTGCAAGTCTGGCCCACATGGAGGAGCCTGGAAACCAGCCACAGCAGGTCAGTGACAATGACAATTTCATTGATGGCCTTAACAGAAAACCTGAGAGGAACAGCAAACCCACCCTGTACTTGTAGAGTTCAGGAAGCTTGTACTTCCTTGCAACTTGGACCTTCCTCTTAAAAAAAAAAAAAAAAGGAGAGAGAGAAAAAAGATAAAAAGGGGGGGAAAAAAAAAAAGAAAAAAAAATCACACTATATCTTCTGGCAGACAAAGAATGATGGGTTTTGGCCAACCTTGTTCACGGTGAATGGTAACAAGACTTCCAAAGGCGTCAATGAACTCATGAATAGCTGGCTGACATTTTGCATGATGACTTACGCTATGTTATGTTGCAAAGTTTCCTGCAACCGCATAACCTCATTGGAACGTTCATCAGTTCCTGCCAGATCAGATAAATGGGATTCATCCCTAAAATAAGGCTTGAACATGACACCAAGCTGCATTTTCTTTACTCCAAGGCTTTACAAACCCCACAGAGGAAATAATGCCAGAACATCTTCTGTCTCAATAGGTCTCTCCTAGCCTCTGGCATCTTTGGCAGCTTGAAGAAAGTAGCCAGTTCTACAACCTTTTCTAAAGAGCTGAGGTTTCAGATGTTTGCTGGAGAGGCTTTAACTTGGGTACTGAACTCTAGCACAGGCCATACAGTGCTGGTGTTATATCTTCATTCAGCTCTCATCTTGCCTTTCACAAGATATACCTTTGTCCCCTGCTATCAGGCTACCCAAACATCCAGCCAATATTTGGTGGTAGAACAGCATCATTAGCATAATTTAGAGGTTTAGAACCTGAAGACACACAACATTTAGCGATCTATCCTGCGCTGCATAGGAAATGTGTGTAACTTGAACCAAAGCTTTATGTTATTTTTAGTGTGAGATGAACCAAGATCCAAGAGGTATGCTCTCACTGTTGTAACTATGGACTTCCACCCTGTAGGACTTAGGCCAGCATTTTTAAGACAAGGTCTCTGCATGACCAGCCAGATGTTACACAGAAGATCATACCGGAGCAGAGAAGGAAACCACCCCAAGGTCTTAGCTGTACATCCATGCAGCCCTTACTCACTTCTCTGAAAGCATCGGGACTCCCCAACACCCAACTTCTACTGCATAAGAGCTCTCCTGTCACAATGCACTTTAGTAATCTACCAGCACTATATGCAACAATTTCTTCTATCCCTATTTTCTAACACCACTTCATCCATAATGGAGAGTTACAGAAAACTAGTAAGTAAATATATAAATAAACTAATTAATTAATGCGGAGCATGAGTTAGGTATGAACTTTCCTGGATAGGTGGAAGGTCTTAGCAGGCAGCAGCCTGCAGCAATCTGATGGTTTCATCTCTCCTGCTTCAGTTATAAATATATGTATGTATTTTTACATATATTCAGTTATATATATATGTATACATTGTCTGGACTGCTCGGGCAGTGTCTGGCAGCTGCACTGCATTGCAGTCTGGCCCTGCTGACTCCCATGGAGAGCCCATGGTCTACCCAAGCCTTCCCAGTAATCCTTTCCATGCCCACAGGGTTGGGCAAGCGCCTGCTAGCTTTACTGGGAATTAATTGGCTCTATTTCAGACTGTCAGAAAAGATAATCTGTAGGAATTTCTACTGGTGTTTTTAAAAACTGTATTTTAAGTCTTTCTGAGGACTCTCCTTGAAGGAAATATTTTGATTTCACTTCATTTTCACTGCCATCACAAAACTTAATGAGGGTCAATGCACCCAGTTTCGGAGCACACCTACTTTTTAATCCCCTTTAATTGACATTTGTAAAGACAGCTCTTGAGATGACTATTTCCAAGGGACATTTGAACCACAGGGACTGTTGCAGGTGGTTATTTTGTAGTGCTGCTCAAACTCTGTTAACCCAGCTACAGTGACACATCTGTTAAACACGTGATTTAACTCTTCAGTAAGCTATGGCCAGAGATAACAGAGAAAAACACCCCCAACATCTCTTTTTCTTTGCCTTCTTGGGGTATAGAAACAAACAGTCCTAACTGCCACCCAGCCATCAAACGCCAGCAATGGCCAGCAATACCTGCAATGCAACTAAACCATGCCCCCAAGTGCCACAGAATGGGAAAAAAATAAAATAATCAATTGCTCTTATCTAACTTCATGTCAACCATGTGATTTTTTTAAAAAGGAATTATAATTTAATGAAGGCATTGACAGAAACAAGACAAAGGATAAATTCCAGCGTAAACACTGCTGTATTTCAACCCCGGAATCTGCAGGAGTCCCAAATAAGCCTCCAGGTATTAATCCCTTCATCCGAAACATGGGCATCCAGGCTAACACCTCCCTAAATCCCAATTATCTGTTGCTGCACAGCATGGCATGCTACAGCAGGGCAAGTGCAGCATGCCCTCGGAAAAAGAGAGAGAAAAAACAGATCAAAACTACTCGCGAAAATAGGTACTGACCCAGAAGACAGTGAGATTTTTTTTAAATAGCAGCAGCCTGCTGCGTCCTGGCACAACTTTTCAGGGTGACCATGTGAAGGATCCCTTCCAGAGAGGTGAGAGAAATAAATGGGATGTTCCTCACGGAAAAGGAAATTCTTCAGAGAAATTTAACTTCAAAGTTCATCTGTGGCTGAAGAGCCAGAGCATTGGCAGCTAGGGATCAGCATGGCATGGCTGCAGTTTGTGGGGCAACTTATTTCAGCCGAGATGAACAGAGGAAGAGTCCCAAGAGCTGCAGCTCAGCTCTTCTGGTGCCCATTTAAGGGAATTGAAGATATCTTTGTCTTTTTGGATGTGAAAGCTTCTCTGCTGGTTAAAATTCCCTGCAGACTTACATCTCCTAAGCTGATAATAATAAGCCTCTCAGGCTGACTGTGCGCTGCTGTTACCCCCAGCGCTGCTGTGGGTGGGTAGCAAACACGAGGCACAGGTAGTCATTGCCAGCAGCTCAGCAAGCCAGAATGGAAATCGTGGATGCTTAGAGCCATCGGAGAAAAAGGCAAAGAGCAACATCCACATCTGGGGAATCATTTGGTTGGAAAAGACCTTTAAGAGCATTGAGTCCCACCATAACCTGGGGAAGCAGTGAATCTGCTGCCCTAGGGATCACCTGGGTTGCCTATGGCCAGGCTGCATGAATGTCTGCAGGGATCTGTAGAGAGAGCTGCAGGGATCTGTAGAGAGAGCTGCAGAGAGATTGATCAGAGGTGGGTCAGGAAAGCCCCTTCCTAAACTGTCCTTGGCTCTGATGGGCTAGTCCTGACTTTCTGTGGTTCCAGCTGCACTGGCCTTTGCTCTCCATCGGAGACGAAGAAGTCCCACATCTGACTCAATCCCAGACTCCAGCCCTGGCCAGGCCAGTCCTCATTTGACCTTTCAAAACAGTGTCAGAGTGTCTCTGCAAGGCTTACAGTGCTCAAAGGAAGACAAAACAGAGAGGTCTGGTGAGAAACCACAGGTTCTGCCTCCTTCTTAGATTACTTCAATAAGGGCATGGCTGCAGGGAGAGTAGCTTGCCTTTCCCTATGAACACTGCCGACTTCATGCTGTGAAAAAGAGACATCATCCTTTCTTTTACCACTTTACCTTCTGCAGCTGTCACTAAAGCAGAATACATAGTCCCATACAACTAGACATTGGAGCCTGGCATACCTTTTCCTCTGTTTTAAAGAGCACAAAACACTTTCTGAGCCTGCATGTGGATCAGCATTGCTGTGAGTGACTGAAATACTGAGTAGATAGTGCAGCAGGTGCAGCAAAGAGCTGTCACTTTGCTTCTTCCCTGAGACTGCAGACATATGTGTAAGCCATGTTTTACCCTATATTGAACAGTTTACACTGGTTTTCCTCAGCACTAGACTGTTTAGATGAGGATCTCCCAAAAGATTTCATATCTGACTGACTGGCAGGAAGGATCACAAGGATTAGTGCAAATACGCTGTCAGGTATTCAGCTGATGGAGTAAAGACACTCATCCACAGCAGTATCAAACTCTGGTTCTGGTCCTATTCCAACCTCTGGGCATCATCCTTTAGGTGGAAAGGCCAAGGATGAGATCTCCTGAGTCAGGAGGAACGTCAATACAGTAAAGCACGTAAGGATGTGCTTAACTGTAAGAAAAAACATTTTGCACATTAGCTCAGCTTCATGCATTGGAGCTGGGCTGGAAAAGTCTCCAACCAGCCAGAAAGGCTATTCTCATTTCTGAATGCTCCTGTGCCATGAGATATAACAGAGATGGGTATGTGAGTGCAATGCAAGCAGAGTAGCTTGCATGTTCTTCACGGTATACCAAGGCAGGTCCAAAAAGGTGGTGGGTGCTCCAGGAGGTGGAAGAACCAGTTTCAAGGTTTCCTGCTTTGTCACAGGTTTTTGTAAGATCATAGGCAAATCCTTTCACCCACACAGCAAAGATAAGAAGCCTGGCTGCCAGGCTTTTAGAGGGCAGATACGAGTCAACCCGTAGCAAACCACCATGTACCAATTAACGGGTTCTTCTTCCCATCACCTGCGTTTCTTCTTCCCCTTTGTGTTCACCACCTTCTCATCATCATAGGCAGAAAAACACCCACCCAAAATTTCCTGGTCCCATCCACAGACTTTGGTTGCTTTACCAAAGCCCCAACATGAGTGGAAGTTAGAGCAAACTCAGCATGTCAATGCCTTGTGGAGAGCTGTCCGACATGCTTCTGCAGTTCACAACTCCCAGCCAGGGGCATCTGAGACGCTGGACCTTCCCTTTCATCTCGGCTGGCCTCAAGCAGCACAGCGGGTACCAAAAGTGCCTTATTTGTCTTTCCTCTTCCTTGGTTCTTCAAGGAGAAGATCAAAACAACCCGACATCTGGTTGCACTTTACTGCCGCGCTAGTTTATGTCATGTCCTTCCTCCACGGTCTTTATTTTCTTTATTAATCACCTCTGAGCCAACAGAGCTGACACTCGGGTAGCCCACGAGAGAGCGCTCCCTCGCTGGTAGACTGCACACTTTCCAACTGGTTAGGCTGGAAGACAACTCAGCGTGGTCCCTGGGCTGTCCTCTAATCCCCAGCTCACACACAAATCCCACCAAAGTGAGCTCCCTGGGAATCAGACACAATGCATCAGCATCTGGTCTGTCAGAGGGTTGGGTTTTTTCCCCAGGAAAGCAATTTCTGCAGCACACAAACACTCACAAGCAAAACAGGAGACCACGGCAAGGGAGGGGCTTTCTGTTCTCTCAGCCACACATTTTACTGAGTGCAAGTGTGACTTCCCTGTTCATCATCCCGACTAAACTGTCACCAGCAGGATTTTGATCCTCAAGAACAAGCTGAAATCAGTGCTGGTAAAATACATTTCACTGCCCTCAGCCTTTCTTTTCATATTCAGGGACATCCTGTCCAAAAGAGCCTTGGTTGTTCCACTAAGCACGGTTTGTTTCTCCAATTAAGCAGTGAGCTGCTCTGGAAAGAAGAGGAGCAAACCTCTCTCAACACCTCATTTTAATTAAGTTTCCCTCATGGTGAACATCTGAGGATGACAGACAGTTCAGAGGACTCCCCCAATATCAGACTTATAACCAGTCCTGATTTTATGTTATTCTGCGGTTTTTTCCTGCTTAGATGATCACTGGGTCTCATCAAGCCATGTGCGTAAGAGTCCTTGCACTAATGAGCAAATCAGAACTGCAGTCCCCCTCTCACCACACCCTGCAGCTGCAAAGTGATGCTATAAAAACACTTAATGAAGCGTGATGCCTGAAAAACACCCAGCTCATTCCTCCAGGGAGCGGGAATGCCCTCAGCCATGATTAAAGTGATGCTCGGACCCAGTGGCTGGAGGACGAGGATGGTGTCACCTGCCTGGTGTGCTGTGTCTCTCGCACATTGCTCTGTGTTGGTTATCAGTGGAGCCTGTGGTTGATCCCTCATCCTGCTGCACTGGGAAAGGGGAAGAAAGGCTGTCCTCTCCAGAGCAGTGGGGCCAAGACATTGTGTTTGTCAAGGTGAAGCTGTTGCTATAATACTGAGGCAGCTGAGTGGCCCAGCACCCAAACAGTGGGGCTGGGAGCTGGCGCAGGGAATGGTCTTTTTGGATGAACCACAATGGACATCGGGTGAGAGGCTGGGTCCTCCAGAAATACCTTGGACATTGAGTTTGTCCCTTCTTTCCCGGCATCCCTTGAAGCTTCCTTTCCTCCCAGCACAGCCCTTCAGCTGTAAGAAATCCTCTCCCAGCTGTGCCTGGTGGCAGACACATCCCCTGCGGCAGCACTGGTGTGGATTTGAGCTCTAGAGCTGATGACAGGACTTGTTTCCATGTCCGCAGGGTACCCAAACTTCCATAGCAGTTTGTGTTCTTGGAGCTACTGGGAAGCCTGTAAAGTGACTCAGTTCCCCCTAAAACGCTGAAGCAACTGAATAGCCCCATTCAGCTGCTCCCCCAGGTATACAGTGACATATATTATGTCTTCTGGGTCTAACATATCAGTGTGGTGCCAGACATGCCTCAGGTAGGAGCTGCATGCTCTGCTGGAGCTGTAGTGCCCCAGACCATCTCCTGTTCCACTAAGTACCTGAGTGTGGTCATACAAATCAGCCCTAGCTGGTTCCTTAATGCCCTTTGAGAACTCCAAGACATTCCACTTGGTCTCCCATTGACTTCAAAAGAGAGAAGGGTGTCCCATCAGCTGTGTCATACCTGTCATCAGCCCTGTGCAGACGTCTCTGATAATCCTTATGGTCAAGCAGCACCTCAGCTAATTGCGAATGAAACAGCGCTAGCAGACAACAGCTGCTGTGGAGCAGGCTGGTGGTCTCTATCCAGCTGCCAGTGGACAGATGTCCACATCGTTAGTGCTGTAATTGGCATTCCCAGGAGATGGATGAGCAGACTGGGGAGATGAACTATGGGCTTGTCAGTCTTCATTAGTGAGGAAAGAGAGGGGAGAACTGGCATTTTATCCCATTACTGGCCCTGGTAGGTAGAAGAGGAAGGAGTTAGAGGAAGGGTGCGAGGAGAGGGAGCACTGATCTGACCAGCTGAAGGTTGCCTGCTACCATTGCTCCTTCTTGCATGTACCAGCAACACAGCAGTGGCCAGAGAGCACAAGGTTTGGGATTGGGAAGGGTGAGATGGGAGAGAAACTGGTCAGAGGAAAACCACCTAGGAGGAGCGCGGTCAAATGCAGTGGAGAGGTACCAGATGCAAGAAGAAAGCACAGCCTGGAAGGGGAAAACCAGAGAGAGATGACTCAGCTCTGGATGGTCCTCCCTGTGCTATAGCCACAGCACAGATGGGACATGGCAAAGCCATGCATTGGGATGCTCAGCCTGCCATCCTGCCTCATATTCCAACATAAAAACTATATTCTCAGGACTAAGGGTATAGATGAGAAGTTCTTTCTGCTAATTACAGCTGTGAGCAGCCTGGCTATGTTTCACGGGGATCATCTTCAGATTTTACCAAAACCACCATTGAAAAAAGAAAGACTGTAAAAAATGCTAATTGCTGAGTTTAGGATGGCACAGAGTTGGACACTGAGGGAATTGGTTTAATTTCCTGCTCATACAGTGCATTATCTCATCCTTTCAAAGCTGAGCACTCTGTATGTGCATGGTAATCAGTGTTCAGTTAGTTACTGCTCTG
Source organism: Mesitornis unicolor (assembly GCF_000695765.1). Lineage (NCBI taxonomy): Eukaryota > Metazoa > Chordata > Aves > Mesitornithiformes > Mesitornithidae > Mesitornis > Mesitornis unicolor. The sequence goes on along the minus strand of NW_010161576.1, from coordinate 70,925 downwards.
TGGTGAGGGACTGAGATGGGATAGCTACCCAGAAAGAGGAAGTTTAAAAGGAAGCTCCCACCACCCCAGCTTGAGTGGATGGGAGCTATTGGGAGGGATGTCACCACAAGTTAATCCCTCAAAACAGGGCCTCCAGGTCCAAGTATACACATGCTTGTGAGTACCACCGTGTCTGAGTAATCGGGAATGTGGTAAGCGGGGTCTCTTTGCATCAATATTCAAATATGTGTCTTCCAGAGACTTCCTAGCATCCTCTGGCCAAACTTTGCTGTCTCTCAGCAATGTACCTAGACTCCCTTTAATGGGTAAAACACCTCACATCTGCAATTGCCCCTCCTCCAGCCACTGGGACATGGGTTGCTGGTGTCTGGCTTCCACCTTGTCATGAGCTGGGGTGTTGAAATGAACTCACCGCTTCAATTAGGTGCTAAAAGAGGGGAATTAAAATACTGCCTGCTGTGCCCTGTTTCCCAATCTATAATGTGTAGACAATACCTCCTCAACTCACAGGGGTGTTGCAATGTAAAATACATGGAAATGGTGAGGCACTCCATCACTATGGCAACAGGAGCCATTGAATTATGGGTGGATGGAGTCAAGACGAAATGATAATGGAAATGCATTTGTGTATCCTGTTTGTATGTAGGTCTTTATTCTCTGGTGTTCTGGCCATGCGTTCATTGCGGAACAGAGCACAAAATGCAGCCGTCACTCCCTGGCCACAGGGCACTGTCTCCTGCAAGGGTTTTATGTGTCTTTATCTGCATTCTTTATTTGTGAGATCTTGTAACATATACACGTCTCCTCCAGAGTTTGTTTAGCTGGAACCGGCTTGTTATAAACATCCAGTCAAGGATGGGAGTGCTAACCCCTATTATTTCATTGTCTGGCAGAAAAACAGATAAATAAAGGAAAAAGCAAATAATTCCCCTGAGTAGACATTTGTTCTGATGCTCAAAGAGCTCCCTGCAAGAAATACAGAACAAGTCATGCTTTGCAGTAAGTTAACTTTTGCGGTAGAGGAGAATACCATACTAAAGCCTCTATTATGTACAGAACTTTTCCAGCGCTCACCCCTGGAGCTGAACTCTTAATCTCTGTTCACAGAATCCATCTCTGCACAAGGAAGCCTTTTTCCAGGGCAGAAGACACTTTGTTCCAGGAAAACGAACCCCTGACACCAAGCAGTGACTAAGCAAAGATGAAGTGCTGTAATGAAGGAGGATAAAGTTTATTGCCAGCCAGATTTCAGTTTGCACCATCGCAGTGTCAAAAAGCTATTTAAACTCACTTAGCTTAGTGAAATTGATAGTTTAGTTCAGTGGGAGACTGGGAGAAAGGACCATGTACAATGAACGAAACTAAACATCTTCACAAACTGTACAGCCTGGAGATCAGCAATGTTGCCTTAGACTTCTGAGCTACATGAATGTGATGCATGAAGCCAAACACATCAGGCTGAGGTCTTTGGGTCTTTTGGGAGGCATCAAACACAAATTGTGGCTCAGGCTTCCTGGACAAAATGAGATTTGATTAAGAGTTAGAACACAGCACATTCTGGATGTAGGAAATGTGGAAAGAAGGTAGGAACAGAGCTGGAAAAGGGAGAAGAGGTGGCTGTCCTGGCATTGTCATCTTGTCTCCTTTGACAGGCTGTTGCCACATACAACTGATGGCTATACTTTGAGAAGATGACTTAAACAGTTGGTCTTGGTGACTTACGTTTACTTATCAACCTGAATTAGCTTGAACCCATGCCACAGGATGATGTTTTGGGTGCAAAAGGGTAAGTCACCTTCCATGCTGTGGCATCTTTTAGGGCCTTAGTCAAAGGAAGCTCCTCCTCAGTGACATTTAATTGCTGCAGGTCACCCCTGTGGTGGTGCAGTGTTACAGGTAAGGTACTGTCCTCAAGGTAGGTGGAGTGCAAACTTCACTGCCACTGTGGAGGTAGGGAGTGATGCTAAGAGCAGCTGTCCTGAATAGCAAGGTCTATGCCAGCATCCATGACCCAACCCAGTGTCACCTGCTGCTGAAGGCAGTCCAGCTCCATGCTTCCTGTTAGCTCCCCATGGGAGGCAAATGTCAGCTCTGAATTCAGCTGTAGAGCAATAAACCAGTCTATGTATCTCAGTCTTAGTTGTTTGATCTCCTCTGGCTGAAAACTGTGGCCTCAGCTAGCTGGTCAGAGCAGTTTTTCCAGATTTGCTCTAAAGTAACAGATACCAAAATCTGGTACTGTCTTTTTAAAACTCAGCTGTACATCAATATCGAACTTTCTTTAGGTGAAATCAGAGGAACATTTGACTGGAAGGACCCCTGGATAGCATCCTAATGTTCACCCAGCTCATACAACTACAGCAAGTGTGGTCTACATCTGTCCCAGCAGAATAATCCAAGCCAGGGCATGGTCTCTAGCACAGTTCTGCAGTTGTCCATCCCATTTCAGTGTTAACATGAGTTTGAGTTGGTGACATGGTGTCTCATGAGACAATGATGAGACAATGCCAAAAGTCTGGAGGAGAGCACAGGCCAAAAGCTATTCCCATTAGGCACCATGGAGGAGACCATTCAGTTCTGGGGTGAGAGAAACAAGCTATATGTACACAATCTGAGTGGTATTATTTGGACTCAGAGGTAGAGAATAGTCCTTAACAGAACAGATGAAGCCACAGAGACCAGAGAGATTTGTGGAAAACAACCAAGAAGATGTCACAGCTTCCCAGAAGCCTATGGAAAACTCAAAACCTTTAGCAGAAGAGCCCTGAAGCCAGAAGAACTAGAAAGTCATATAGCAAGAAGACAGAAAGAGTCAAGGACACGCACATCTGTAGGAACCAGGCACTGATTATGTTTTTTTAATTCACCCCCTTGCTTGTATCAGTGGTTGGATTTCCATTTAATGCTGGTTAAAGTGGGTCACATCTGTACACAGCACAGCCTCCTCCTGGCTGTCATTGCCCCATGCTGAGTCTTGTTTTACAGGCAGTGTAAACCTCTGCAGCAATTTGTTATGAAGTCAACACTTATGTTTAACTTTTAAGCAGCATAGGTCTCCATATATGTCTATAATATATGCAGAAGATCATTAAATTTTTATTGTGCAATACTGGAGGGGAAAAAGAAAACCAAAACAAAAGCAAAAAAAAAACCGAGCTATCAAGCAAATTTTTGAATATAAATGTGGTATATTTACCTCATGTGTGATATTTTGACTAGAGATGAAGCAGAGGTGTTTTGGAGCTGTTTACCCAAAAGAAAATTAAAGAGCCTTGTCTGAGAGGAAAAGGATGAAATCTCAGAGGTCTTTGTCAACACCCTTGATGGATAACTTTCCAAATGCTTTTAATAAGCCTTGAGGTACCTAGTGGGGACAGTTATGCAGTAACACCATTGACAATATTAGAAAGCCTCATCAGTTTTGGTCTGATGCATTTTCCTACGGAAACAGGGAGAAGGAGGTACGGCATAACAGCAGTAATGAATAACAGAGATGGAAACACACGGCAGCAATTGGAGCTCACATGAAGTATTGAGCAACACAAAGGTTCGGTGTGATTGGATTTGGCTTTGCAGCTTGGTCCATTATAAAGAGAGGGATTGTTCGCAAGGCTTCAGTTTGAGCTTAGTTTTCCAAACTCTTCAAAGTCTGAGGGGTGTTTGGATGGAGGGCAAAGGTTTGGGCTATTTGCTGAATAACAACAGCAGCAGCTTCTGGTTGCTATGTTTGACCCAAATATTTCCTTGGAAACAAAGCACAGCAGACGTTTTTGCCAAGTTGGATGAAGCTGATTTGAAACCAAAGTCAAAATATAAATAACAACAATCATTTGGAGGGGAAGAGAGTTACCAAGATCTCAGTTAGGTAATCTGCAGGTGAATTTATTTACTTGGGCTGCATTTTATATGATGAACTGTACAACCACGAGCAATGCAGAGAAGGGGAAGATTATTCACTATTTTGTGATGAAGGAACTTCTGAAGAGGTTTCTGGTTGTAGGTTTAAAAAAAGCAAAAAAGGTATATTTCTTTTTTCAGTTGATGCATGAAGATTTACTTCTAGATGGCATTCAAAAATAGACCTACATGGTAGCTTCACAGAAAACGTAGCCCATATTCAAACTTTAGCTCAAGAAGTCTCTAAATCATTTGCTACTAAAAGCTGAGAGGCTCTGCTAGAAAATGTTCACTTTATCTTTGTCCATTACACCTTTTCCTACAGGTTCTTGACTGACATATCGGAGATAAGACTCTCTGTTTGACCCAGTACGCATTCTTGTATTTTATTCCAATTTTTCACATTTCTCTACTTCATATATCTTTTTGTCTAAATCGCTGCTGTAATATTAAGAAATGAAATGCATTTAGCTGGGATAAAAATGTATGACTGACTAATAAAATGTCCTAAGGGCTGTCATTCCAGCCAATATGTGTCATTCTGTGTCACGGCAGTTATGTCTGAAAACTATGCCAAAATGAAATCGCATGGGAAGATATGACCCTGGTGGGACTTGCCAAGACCTGGAGGGATGAGTCTGTGGTTAACAGATGTAGCAATGATTGTGTTAATTATTGCCTTCCTGTATGAGTCTGCCTTTAATGCAGTTCCTGCTTTAAAATGAGTAGGGCTAACATGGTAGGAAAGAAATAAGGAGTGGGCATGTCTTCATCTGCAATCAAAAATGACATCTTGATTGGCAGATAACTATTCAAACTAGGTTCTGATTCACTCTTCTAGACCATCACATCCTCAAATGAACCCACATAGTCCTCACTTCTGCCTATTTAGATTGTCTCCCAACATATTCTTATCCTATTTCACATGCCAAGATCTCTTGTGTTCAATCAGAAACTGGCGTAATCAATGATGATTATTAATGGTGTTCATATGTTTACAGCAGGAAAGCCAGGAAAAAAGATGCTTTTTCTGTAGCAAAACAGCCAGGGCGCATTCTGAGTCTGGTGATTCCCTCATCATGATGTTCCCTGTAGCCCACAGCACCCATAAGACTAAGGTGGCCATTGGCATTCCCCACTGCTGACCCCAATAATCAATGTACACAATAGACAGCTGACCAAGGCACAGCTTCAGCACACTTCTAGACTAAAATGACAACTATCGGCACTGCTGGGAGTTGCTTGGATTGCTTTAAGGCTTTGCTGCTGTCTAAAATGTTTTTATCATTACAAGGTGGATGCATATTACTTGCCACAACCCATTTCTGACTGAAGAGGACCTCTTCAGCCCTAGCTAGGAGAGTCTGCAATGACTTGTCTTGCTGTGTGACAGAGCCTATACATTTCCAGGTTTAGTTTTCAGTGTATCACAAGGGTCATGGCTATTTTAGGCACCCTCATCTCAGCTCCTGGTGCCTCAGCTGATGGAGGAAAGAACTTCACACATGTCATTCCTATAAGACAACTGTCCAAATTACCTGAATGTGCAAAGCTCAAAGTTGGTCAAATCAAAACCAGTGACAACCAGCCCAGGTGACTGTGCAGATTTCTTGAGGTCAAATAACACCTCAAAATTTTAGAGGCTAACAAAGAATCCTGATTTTGGAGTGGGATGGGCATTCAGTCTCTCACCCACCTCACCTAAGGATGCTGCCTCAGCCACCAAGACATTTGAATCACACTGAAGTCACAGTGGATCAGGTGCACTGTCTAGCAACGTGACCGTTATAAACCATGGGAGCTCCTCAGTTTCCTCAGGAGTCTTGCAGTCTTCCAGAAATTACAGAGCCAAGTGTCTCTGTCCTCAAGTAGCCTCTTTGACACAAGGACATCTCTAGCTACCACCATTAATGCCAACAGGTGTGAGAAAGGACATTAACTCTTGTGCTTAATCCTCTGGCTATTAGATCATGTTTACATCACAGTCCAGAGAGACCTTCAAATTATCATTATCATTATTATTATGGTAAGTCCCTGCCCAGCCCAGATCATTGCAGACTGGGTCCAGAAACCGTGCATGTCTGTATTTGCACCCAACCATCTTGGGAACTGCTCAGCCCCACCACTGGGCACACAACCCTATGGATCCCACAAACAGTCACAGTTCATGCTGCTACTGCAATTTTTCTCACCATTCCAGCTCTGGGGCTTGCACAGATGTGTTTGCAGCTGCACAATCACCTCGTCCAAGGTATCTGATGGAAACCTTGTGCCCAGGTGGATTGTCTTTCATCTAATGACACGATTGACTCTTCTGTGTTTCACTGAGCATCTCCTGGGCTAAGGAGAAGTCCAAGTCAGGACAGAAATGGTGAGTCCAGCTGCAAGCAACGAATGCAAGGGGAAAGAATTTGTGAACAGGAGAGAAGGACTTGAACACTTCTTTCAACAAGGTTGCTAATAAACACAAACACACAAAACCAGATTTCCCCATTTCAACCCACCATGGCACCATAAAGGGTGTGACACCCGTCCCTTCACCACTGCTAGAGGCAAGATCTGAGATTATGCAGCAAATCTCTTGTATCAGTTGTGCTTTTCAAGAAGTCCCCAATGGTTCTTCCTGTTGCACTCAAAGAAAATGTTTCTGCATTTCTGTAGATAAGGAGCGAATTATTTCCTGGGTTTGGCTAAGGAAGCTGTAGAAGTTCCTGGGAGACTAGTTAATACATAGCACGAATGTTTGTGACAGGCAAACTCTCATGTAACAGGACCAAAATACATCCCTCTGTAACACACTTTCTTTCCAAGAAAGGACTCCTCATCACATAATTTCTGCTACCTAGACATTGCTTTTAGCAGTTGCCCTCTATGATGCTGCTCAGCATCCTGCGATCCACTAGGTTCTGTAGTGATTCCTTGAACTGATGTGGGGCTGTCAGGGGACAATGATATGAAATGTCATTGTCTGTTGGTTACATCATCTGCCCAGTCTTATTTTTTAGGCCATCATCCTGTTGCTCCACCCCATGCAGGTAGAGGTCTCAATGCAAACATCTTCATTCAGGCCATAATATGGACCTTATTTAATGTTTATTTTGTTTTGTACTGAAATGAAAACAAAATTTCAAGATTTGATGGTAACTGTTAGGGAGATTGGAAATGAATTTTTGGAAAACGTTTTCTCAGCATCTTATTATGTTATGCACTTTATAAAACACTTTTCTAGCATTATTGCCTGTGAAGTTTAGATAGAAATAGGTCCCCAGTTACTGAGGATTTCATCTCTTGTTCAGCATCACACGTTGTATGTGGTTGCTACAGCAGTGGCTTTTTGATGTTTGCAGACTGAAAATGGCAATACACAGCAGGACACAATCAAAAGCAATGAAAATGTTGTTTGCCCTAGTTTCCTAGGGAAATGAGTACTATGCAATCATGCTACCTTTGTGATTGCCTCCCTCTAAGTGTCTTTGCCTGCCTAACCATTCAGTCCTCTTCTTTTTTCCCCAGGTATTTTCGAACATGCTGTCCAATTTCAATCTCTTTTGACAGAAAGGTGGAGACCTTTGAGGTATTCTACAGTGAAAGATTTTCTGCTCATAGTCAATGGAGAAAACCCTTACTACACGTTAGAGAATCAACCACAAGACACGGACCCATAGGAAGGCATGTGTTGGTAACCCCAGTGCTCAGAGCACCACATATTAGACCAAGCCATCACTGTAATGAATACAGGTGAGGGAAAGAAGTACAGAAATATTATGAGATCTTGTCTCCACCGGGAAAATGATATGTTCATGTTAACGCACTTCAGGCAAAATTCAGTGATTCACAGACAAAATTCTCCACTTTGGCTAAGGGCCTTTTGGTTTTTTTGATGTGTAAGGCATTACAGACAAGAGAAAGCTGGAGTTGGAAGTGTATGGAGGACCTTTTGCTCTTTGCTCATTATCGACATTGTGGCAGTCATAGCAAACCCCTGCCACCCTGAGTGAAATGAAGTACAAAGCAGAGAATTGAGAACTTAGGCTTTGGGCAAAAGGCAAGAGGTGAACACTACAGGGAAGAAGGATATTAGCTTGGAGCTGCCCTGGCCAGCAATAAGTGGGTAGCTTATTACTCCTGTACAGTAACACTCTTTGAGACTTTGGTTTGACTTTTATAGAGCAAGTTAATGTCTGCCTCCAAGCCAGAAACAATTTTTTGTCTGCTGGGCCCAGTACATGACACAGAGACTATCTCCAGCCTTCAGGGGTGATAGTGAGTTTCACTCTCAATGAGGCATTGGCAGGGCATGTGTGAACCTCTAAAGGTGGATCTTCCTCCTCTAAAGGTGGATTCCTCTCTCTTGGGAATATAGCCTTGCTGCTCTCCTCCCCCATGCATCATGTCATGGACAGAAGAAATGGAGGTCATACAGCAGAAGAGTGTCCATAGGGATCATGCTTGCTAACAGCAATCCTTTAAGCCCCCTCTGAGTACCCATCCTGCAGAGGACATCTCATTGCCATGGCTTTTGCCTGCTCCGTGACTCCACAGACCAGTTCAGCTCCTCAGATAACCCTTTCTTTGTGTCCATGCAACATCTCTCATTTCTTAGGAATGTCCAAGAGCTTTTTGTCAAATCCGTCCAAGCAGCTGTGGGGCCACAAAAGGCTGCAAGACATCTGAAGTGGGCCATTCTAGTGCTTGCATCTGCAATGCCAGCCTGAATCCTCCTTCATTAAGCCTGTCATATGTCTGGTCCTGACTTTGCCTGCCCACACAAGGCATTCATTATTTAGTGTGTTGTTATAAACTACCCCCAACCACCCTCACAAGGACATTTTCCTGCTCCAGGATAACTCAGCAATGACAAGTCCCATCCAGCAGACGTGACCGTACACTGTAAAAGGAGGGTTTCTAAAAAGCACTAGATGCAATTCTACCAACCAAGTAGGACAGAGCAAAGCAAGTCAAAAATTAAAAAGGAAACAAAATTTACACCCAAGAAACCTTGTTCAATGTGATGGTGAGAATACGACATCAGCCTTTTAAAATTTCCTTTTCTGACAGTTTTGAGAAGCTTGGGAAAAACTTTTATTGTCTCTCAAGCAATCTCCTAAGAAATTCTTTCTAGGAAAACGCTCAGGTGTGGTGCCTCAGACCTTTGCCGCACAGCCTGCACTATCCCTGGGCTATGGTGGGGGAACTGCAGGAGGGAAGCCAAGGGACCAGGCACAACATTTGAAGCTGTGGCCCTTTTCCCATATCAGGCTGACTCACAGTGTAAGTAGCCCCAGGCCATCTCCAGCACTCAAAGCAGGGGAGCAGAAGTGCACTGTACTTCATCAATCCTTCATGCAAAGCAGAAGTGATTTCTTCAAATTCACCCTGTAGTAGAAAGAGAGTGTGGTTCCAGGTCTTTTCAACCCAAATTTCTTGCCCACTTCACTGATATATCATAACTTACCTTAGATCTTCTAATTTTCTGAGGTTGTTTAAACACCCACAACATGAACCAGAAGAACACCTTGGATTAAAGGGCTCTTGACCATCTCCTGTGGCTCTCCCGCAGGCACACACGCTCAGCATCAGAGGATTTTCAGGCTCACAGTTCCCTGCAGTGGAAGAGCAGAACTTCTGGGCTGAATTTATTTTAACCCTTACATTGCAGCACATGTCTGCTCCCAAGCAGTCATCTTCAGCCTGCACACCCTGCAGACCTCCTGCAGACCCACCAGGATCTGAGCTCCCTCGAGACAGCTCCTGGGACTTCCCCAGGCCTTTGTCCATGTTCCCCTGACAGCCAGGCTCAGGGATTTGTCTCCACATAGACAGTTTAGTAAAGCACTCTGAAGAAACTGGTTTACCATCTGTCTGTGTCTACCTGTGGCAGATTAATGGAGAGTAATGATCCTCCATGAACCCTCTAAATGAAAGCCATTAACTGAACTGATGAGAGGAATTGAATTATTGTCTCACCCAATACTTTCAATTTACCTGCCAGTTCGTCTTGTCCAAGATGTGCTGAACATGGATGTAGTCTCTGTCAGTCACCAGGTCGCAGACAGAGAGAGATGCCTCTCTGGCTGCCCAGGAAAGTTAAAATGTGCTAGCAAAGTCCTTGGCCAGTTTCCAATAGATTTTGATAACTCAGTTTCTCTCCCTGTAATCTGAAATAGTTCGAGGTTGGGGTTTTTGGAGTTTGTTTTGTTTTGTTTTGTTTTTCTTGTGGTTTGCACTGACAGTGAGTGTGTCCGTGAGCTGCTTTCCCTCAACTCAAACCTGCCCCTACCTGAGGCTGGGACCATGCAGTGGGTGCAAAATCAATGGTCACAGACCCACTGAATGAACCCATGCTGTCTTTTCAGAGCCAAGCTGAGGCTTCCACAAAGACCAAATTTAGCATGCATACAAACACAATACGAAAACATAAACATGAGTGCATGGCTTCAAGGATGCATACCAGTGGGGGACCCTAAACACTCCCAACACTTAGCTTGTCCTTAGTTCATGGCAGGAAGCACTGGAGACTGGAAAGGAGAGCTTTCCTGCAGGTTTTCCAGTTTGAGATAGTTTCTAACATCTTAGCATCCCTAAAACTGGAGTGCTTGCAAACCAATTTGATGCCCAGAGTACAGGGGTGCTTTGTGACTACTTGCTACAAAATGCAGAGGACTTAGAGTAACTCAGCAATGTCTTAGAAGTCATATTTTTCTCTTACTCATCATGCATCCAACTAAGGCAAAAGGGACATTTTGTCCTTGAGGATGTTTGACGAAGAAGATTTAATCAGACAGGACGCTGACCCTGATAGCATCATGTTAGCCCATCTATAATTCAGGTTTTGTATCTGCTGGTCCCTAGATGGATTGGTGTGTCTCCCAAATGCTCTTCCCTGTTCGTGCAATGTCTTTTTGTTGTCGTGGTCGATAACCTTGTACTTGGTGTGTGCAAATCTAATTATATTTTGGTCTAACAGAAAATGTCAGCTTGCATGTATCTCCAGGAATGATGGATATCCTATCTATGGAAACAGCAGAAACAAAAATGGGAACTATCTGCAAGTATGAAGTTAACACAGCCTATTTGCAAGATAAATAAATAAATAAAACCCACCACACACCTTTATTCTTTGCTTCTGTAAAACTGCAGCAATAAATTGAAAATGACAGTAAAGAAGGAAAGAATAGCAGGTAGTTGATCTGAGCAAGGAACAGAGATAAACCCTATGGTTTGTATCCTGCTGGTTCTTGCTCTGTGATCTTGGTGAGACCTCATTTTAACCATCTCTCTCCTGTGATGGCACTTTCCTGACTCTTATTCCTCACTGTTCATTTTAAATGCATGCTGACCTGCTCCTTGTAGCCTCCTAAAAAAGTATGTGCCCCCCATCAAAAAAGGCTGCCAGTCTTCAAATATCATCTTTTGTACTGCTGCCTGTCTTCATCAGTTGTCTGCGATCTTAGCCCAACAAAGACCTCTGCTGGGGCTGCTCGTGTGCTTAAGGCACATGCAAAGGCGCTTGCGAAACTGGGGGCTCAGGCCATCAGGAGACACAAGGGAGGCACCTCAGCACCATGGACACACAAGTTTGAAGTAAGTTTTACCTAAGGAAACTGTGAATTGATAGGTTTTTTGGTGTCCTCTCTTTCCATAGGAGTTTTTCTGATATTTTGGTGGCTGGAAAGGCTCTTGGTGCTGGCTCATGTTGGAAATTGTACTATATATAAAATGTGATATTGTTGACAGAACTTACAGATGACTGAAGCTCATCAACAGTAGCAAACAGCTGATGTTAGTCAAGATGCAAATTAGATTTCCATGGCAGGCAGGAAGGCAAAAATAATCATCTCAAAACATAGCAATAAAGACCTACTTCTGTCATTTAGGATCCTATAAAACTCCAGGATATAAATCCTCCTGGCCATATGGAAATTCCTTGACGGAAACAACAGCTCCACTATGATCCCTTTTGATCCAGGGTTCCTTCCATTGGTTCCCATAATTAGGATGAGGATAAATCAGTACAGCTGAATCACGCAGGTCTACAGATCATGAATCTTTTATTTACTGGCTTAAGCGAGCTTGTTCAATTTTCACTGTCCTTTTTGGTTCTAATGCCATTGAAAGGCAGTGCCGAACTCTAATTATAGACATCTGTGAGTAATGCATTTCACAGCTGCTGTGCTATAACGGGCAGGGAGAAGCTCGGACAGCAACCAGCGTGTTCATGGAGTGCCGGATGCTGATCTCCAGGTCTCCCCTTGGTGCAGAGCCCGTGGGTTGCAGCTGCTCAGGCTGGGAAGCCAGCAGGACACTTGGGATAGCAAGTCCCATGGGGTAGCCCAGTGCTTGCAGAAAGACCAACTATATCTGGAGTGAGAAGGTGACGCTGCCTTCTACACCTGTGGCCAAGGAGATTCTCCCATGGGGCCACAAGAGCTGATGTTTAAAGAAGCTGCGGAATTGTAGAGAGAAGACATTTAGCCTGAAGTAACAAGCCAGGATGCAGAGAGAAGAATATTGAGGGGAAAAAAAAAAAAGACCATGGGACTTATCCCAGGGTAATTTCCTCTCCTGATGCCATGGTCAGACTGCAAACCCCGTAAGGCAGGAATGACAGTAGGTATCACATAGATGGAGATACTCTCTGGTAGGTCAGTGTTGGTCCTGAGATACTTTGTGCCCTGCTTGCCCTCTCCATCTATCTTTTGTGTCAGGCTTTCTCTTCTTTCATCCTCACAGATGTCACACTTCAAACATCCCTGGCTCGCCAGGGACTCTGGAAGTGGTGATGCCTCTCATGTGTGAGTACATTTGCAGGGCTAGAAATGGGTGCAAGCTATAAATAGTGTGATAACAACCTGCAAATAAACTGAGCTGTAATGGCAGGGGGGCTGTCACCATGTGTGGGGGATGTTGCCTTCCCTGCCACTGGCAGTCCAGGAACAGCGGCTGTGAGTGTCCATGGAAAGCATCCAAGTCGCCATGTGTGCAAATGAGGAAGAATTTAAGCTCAGTCCCCATCCCTCACAGCCGCTGCTATTTCTATCTCCCTTTCGCATGTGTGTGTATTAAATAGATATGGTCTTTAAATAGGTGTGACTTCAGATGTTAGTTTTCAAATAAAACCACATGGTGGACTGTGATATCCAGGCTTTGGAGTCCGGACTGCCTGTGACTGAGCACCCTGAGGCAGAGTCTGGCCTCTCATTGTAACCTTGGTCCTCGGATCCAGCTGGATTAAAACAAAGACTTTCAGGACAAAGCACCCGAGTTATTTGGTGCTGGGCTTTTGTTTGCTCTGAGTGGCTAGGCTCTTCCAAATTTCTACCCAAGCGGATGATGAGCATCATTTGAGTGAAGCACATCCCTGTTCCTCAGGGCACCTGGAATGGGCTCAGCACAAAACTCTGGACAACGTGGTGCCTGGCTAGAGGCAATGGGCAATGAATGAGGCATGAAGCAGGGCAGAACTTGCCTGTTGGTTTCAAACACAGGCAGTGGATTACAGAGCTTGTGATGTTTTACAGTTCAGATGAAGAACATCAAGTCCTCCAGCAGCTTTTGACTGGTGGTAACTGCTAGTTTATCCTGAATCCAAACTTCCTGGAGAAGCCTCCTTTGCCAGCAGAAACCTATCTGTTTATAAGAGATCCAGCCACATTTGTACTCTTAAACTAAACAGACCAGGTCTGAGCGTCTTATCAATCAGTCAGATTCTGCAACTGTAAAACAGGGACAAGAGATAGCAAGGACCAACGGTTCCTGGAAAGCAAAATCACTTTTCTACCAGACTTCATCTCTGAGTCTCAGGACCTGCCTTCTTCCCCCTGTAAGCATCTTCCAATGTCTTGGTCAGCCACCAAAAATACACTTGAAACAAAAAGACAATCCATCTTCTCTGTTAGCTTTGCTAGCTGGGTCACTGAGTGATACAGGAACTGAATTAAAGGATGGATTCTGGTTTTAAAAGCTGCAAAATGCCGCAGCTGTTAAAAACATCTGCAGTTCTGCATGCTGAAGGAAGGACGATCCATTTTTTCTGGACAGAGCATGATGCTGACTGGTCTCAAAGCAAATATTATGTGTAATGCAATCAAACATGATCATGTGCTCAGCTTCCCATACACCAACTACACTGAGCACTGGCCAGTGCATCTTCCTCCAACACAACCAGTGTTGACCACTGCTAGAAGGATTTGGACTGGAACAGTGTCCATAAACACCACAAGACTAGCTGCTTGGCTTGGTTTGGCTGCATCTCCAGTGGGGTGACTCAATAGTCTGGTTTCTTCAGTCTTGGTGCAGAGCTGGAAGCTCGGCTTCCAGTGGAGTAACGCAAGTCACCCTGCTAGGGTGGGGCAAGCACATATTTTTCAGACGATAGGAAAGCAAATGCAGTCCTCTGGTAATTCATTAAACAGAGACAGTGCAAGAAGTCCTGAAATTCTTGCCTTCTGGCACAGATATGTGATAGCATCATGCTGTGTAACTTTATACAGCAAACCACGCCTTGGCCCAGCTTCCCTACAGGGATAGCTTTTAAGGATGGTTTGGGAAACTCCCGGCTGCCGGCAGCCAGAGGAGAACACCAGGATTCAGCATCTTTTCAGCTTAAGGTCGATGGGAACAGACATATGCTTGTGTAGCTGCACATTAGTTCCCCTCCCCAGGCAGAAACCTGGCTCTCCAGTGCACGGGGATAAGTATGTGCCTGAGGGAGCAAACAGCTCCTTCCTGTTACATGGGCAATGCGAAGCAGGTGAAGGCAAGCCCAGCCAGTCCCACCAGCATTTCCTCACACATTCACCATTTAGTGGGACCAGAGGTTTCCTACACATCTGATAAGGGAATCTCTAGGTTTTAATCATTACTTCCTAGAAATCAGCAGATAGAGGAAACTGTTCACATCATTGCCTTTCCAGGATGGACACTGCCGTATGCTCAGCTTGAACAAGAAACGAGAATCATAAACAAACATATTCCACAATATAAGACCATCCTTTCTTCTGGTCAGTGTAAGTGGGATGATTAAAGCCACTGCAGCCAGTACCTGCAAAACAAAGCTGTAATTGTTATCCTTACAGAAGACAGGCTGAGAGAGTTGGAGTCGTTCTGCCTGGAGAAGAGAAGGCTCTGAGGGGACCTTGTAGCGACCTTCCAGTACCTGAAAAGTGCCTATGAGAAGTCTGGGGAAGAGCTGTTCACTAGAGCATCTAACGACAGGATAAGGGATAATGGTTTCAAACTAGAAAAGGGTAGATTTATGTTGGATATTAGGAAAAAGTTTTTCAACATGAGGGTGATAGATCTCTGGAACAGGTTGCCCAGAGAGGTGGTGAAGGCCCCATCCCTGGAGATATTCAAGGTCAGGCTTGATGGGGCTCTCAGGCTTGATCTGGTAACATTGTCCCTGCTCACTGCAGGGGGGTTGAACCAGATGAACTTTAAAGGTCCCTTCCAATGCAATACATTCTATGATACATCACATAATATAGGTTTCACTGCCTGCGATGATTCAATATATTCTATCCCACCACCCAAGCAGACTGCACTGCTGTTATTGACCCTCTGCTAGGGGAGTTTTGCCACCTCAGTCCTGCTGCTGTAGTGAAGACATTGCAGCCTGCAATGACTGACGCAGCCACAGACAATGCAGGTGGCATTAGGCAACCCATACTTTGGTCCCTTAAAAGAGAGCAGAGTGCCTCCTGCAAAGGCTGAACTGATCATGTTACACATTTACACAGCAGGATTTGATTGAAAAAGAAGAATTTAGATTCATCCTGGATGTAGGGGTTCTTTCAGACTAGCCTGGCTAATGCACATGCGTTTTCCATAGCCATTGGCTTACAAGGGAATAAGGGTCCATGATTCACTCTCAGCACTTTCCACTGATCACTCTAAACTCTCTGCAACACCAAAGTGTTCTACAGAGACAGATTTCAGTGCAAAGCCTAAGAGGAGGCTTCAGTCTCCCACCTGCTGGTCCCACAGTAGACCCTCCTTGGTCTACTGCTCAGGAGCAGGGCCAGTAAAGGCAAGACCTCTCCTGCCTGCCATTTGCTTTCAGTCACAACACTCTCCAGTGAGACAGTGACATCTCATTCATGAGACTGAAGCGGTTTGCAGCTCAAGGGAAGGGCTGGGTGCCCTGAAGAGGTGTGAAGGTGATTCCTGGTCTGTCTTCTGAACTATGGCCTTGGCTGACCCTGTTCTGCCCATGTATCCTTCTTGCACCCCCAAGCAGACCTGCTCAGGCCATCATCCCAACACAAATTGCCATCCTGGGGTCACCACGGATGCAACCTACTCATGACCAGATTATCAATGCTTTGCTGAGCATGTCAGCATGGCTGGAGACAGGCAGGACAAAGAGGTTCTGCCAGGATCCAGAAGATTTTGGACAGCCCTAACCCAAAAGCCACATATTGAGTGCTGTGCCATAGCATGAGAGTGAAATATCCACCTGTCATGTCCCAGCCCTGCCTCTGCTCTGGTCTTTCTTGTGTCCAGAGAGCTCAACATGGGCAGAGTGACTCCATCCCTGCCTCCGCACACCACGTAGATATATCCAGAGTCACCAACTAAGGTCTAAATCAGGAATGCAGGGTAGATGTTTTCTTTCTGGTTTCCTTTCATCTCTTCATGTTCTGGTTTCCTTTCAGTAGAATACGGAATGAATCATCCTTTCCTCTTCCACTGGAGGACTGCAAGGGATTAACAAGGCAGCATGTGTGGGACATGTCAAAGCTTTCAGCTGAAAATCCTGTTCCACAGCTCCTGGAGAGCTGCATCCCCTGCCCTGCAGACACATGATGGAGAGACGCATCACTCTGCAGAAAATGAGACATCAAGCCCCCAGCATGAGGTGCATTGGAAATCCTTCTCCTGAGGGCTTCTCAAGCTTTTTCTGGAAGAGAACACCAGTTCCACTTGGTTAAATAACTCCCACTACCTAATGCTGCAAAGGTTTGTAAGCCCCCTACTTCCCCCTCCTCAGGTCGTAGACCGTGTGTTGCTGGGGGCCTCTCAAGTGTCTCATTAGGTTTCCTTTGTTAAAGTTTGGTGTACAATGAGGGACTTTGTAGTGAAGTGACGGAGGGCAGCCTGTTCATGTGGGACTCTTTGTCTCAGGTTTTACAAGAGCCGGTATTGTGAAAGCTTTTCACATGCCCACCAACACAAATATAAAGGCAATTTAATGACATATTACTTTTAATTGGGGGTATGGAAGGCAAAAATAAAGAGGAAAGTGACTGGCTGAATTGGTGCCAGAGGACTCAGGTGGGAATCTATTGTAGCAGCTCCGGAGACTGCCAATTGCCCATAGCAACGTATTGTGTAGGAATCCAGCATCCACCGCAGAGGTGATTAAAGGTCCAGAGATGAAGGCAGAAGAGTGGTTGAATGGGTTGGGGCGGGAATAAAAACTCCAGGTGGGCTTGAGTTCACACAAGAGGCTTTTAGGGGACTTCTGTAGCACGTCAGAGCAGGTTATGAAGGGGGTAGAGATTTTGATGCTCCCTCAGTGAGTGCTTGGTCTGCAAAAAGCGTTAAGCGCCTGCCTCTGAAACGTGGGTCTCTTCCAAGTGTATAAAGCTGAGCAGCACAAAATCACCACTGGTCTCATGTTGGTAAAAAGCTGTGAATTCTGCTCTTGACTTCAGCTATGCCCTGGCTGTAGCAGAAATTTAAGGCTCAGGATGGGGAACACTGGACAAAATGTGTAAAACCTAGTTGGATGCTGCAAACTCCCCCTTCCAGCTCCAAAACCTGCAGTCCTGCAGGTGACTGAGCACCATGGTGACCTCCCAGTGGCAAAGCAGCAGCAGAGGAGAATTATCTTATAATACGCAAAAAAAAAAAAAGCAACCCTTATTCCAAGACAACTCTTGTGCTGATAGTGACTTTCATGGGATAGGAGGTGGTGGTGCAGGAAGATTACTCAGAAAGCAAACCTGTCTCTCCGCAGTACTTCTTGAAACGGAGGTGGCTGATAGGTGTGAAATGATCTTAACTTGCCTAAAGGGAACTTTGAAGCGTATGGGGTGAGGCAAAGGAAAAAAAAAATATTATTTCATGCCTGCTCCCCATCACCTCCCACAAAAAAGAGATGTTTCCTGTGACTTCATTTCAAGCCTGGGAAGGGAGAACTTTAAAACAATCTTCCTGGGAGGTCCTGATGAAACAGGGCTGTCAGAGAAGGCAGCCAGTTGCACTTCTGATTTGAAATGCAGCTAATTAGCTCCGACGCACGGCGCCTCAGATCTGAGCAGGGCGCGAAGCTGCTGAGTTTGATATTTCCAGGCCTGTCAGCCCGTGCATTAAAAAAGAAACGAGCTTCATCACAGGGAGGGAGCAGCAGGCTTAATGAGGCACCCTGGGGCAATTTGGCAGAGCCAGGAAAGAGACCGCCTTGATGGCAAAGCCCTCCTCTCTCAGCCTCCTGATGGGATCCTGGGATGCAGAGTGGTGCTAATGGAGGTGTAGTTCCTCCTCCCGAGGCCCCTGCAGGGATTCATCGAGGCTGGAGGCAGGCTGCAACATCAAGAAGATGGAAAGGAAGCAACTCTTGAAGGAGCACAACTGCAGCAGACTCTTCCCAGCATCCCAGAGCTTTGAGCTGCAAGAGGATGCAATGTCATGGTATTCTGGGGAGGCAAAACCAGACATAAGTGCTGTTCCTCTTTCTTGTGCTGAGCTTGGGATAGCATCAGCTTCATTTGGAGGCTCTTCTCTGAAGCTACCTTGATGTGGTAACAGCCCTGGGGCAAACCCCTGGACCGAGCCACAAACTGTGGTAAGCAGAGCATGAAACCAAGGAAAAACCTGCATTAAGAGGTGTCAATTAAGAGGTTGTCCTGTCTCCTGTAAGGTTGGAAGGGCACAGCTGTCATTGAGTGAACTCAAGGCAAGACAAAGGCTTATGGGGACATACCACCTCTGGGTGTAGGACATCTACCCACAGAGAAAGGAACTGAGGGACTGAGTTTTTCTAATGTAGAAATGGGAAGGAGATTAGAAATCAGGCATCTAAATTCTAGGTGAGGTCCAAATTTCTCCAGCATAATGTTTATCATCCCTGGAACTAGGATTTGTTTTTCATAAAGCTGACTGCAATGGCACCACTGAGCCTCAGCGGCTGGTGTTCAGGCTCAGACGGTGGCACAGCAGTTGGCTTCAATTAGGGTCCCAGGCCTGATACAGACGTTCTCCAGATGCTTCACCAGTAAAAGTGGTGTGTGTCACTGCGGCAGCACATACCAATTTCCTAACTGGGTCTAGAGCACAGGTCAGGAAGATATTGCCATCTTTAATCACTCAGGTGTTGAGAGCTGCAGCATCCTGTAGTTCGCTGAGGGCTCCAACCCATCCCTGGAGAGCAGGAGCGCCCAGGGGAGCTCCATGCTGGTGTGGTAGACGTGCTGTCTCTATCCAAGGCAAGTATAGGAAAGCAGTCCTGTCTGTGTCCAAATTACAGCACAATTCAAAGTAGGACAGTGTGGCAGAGAGCATCCTCCTAGATCTCTTACATATGAGATCTCTTACATGGCTGTTTTATGGTTCAAACATTCCCTAAATTTGTGCAAGGGATCTTGCTGCCAGGCTCGGGAGAAATGTCTCCATTGGGACTATGTCCCAAACTTGCAAAACGAGTCATGACCATGTATTGCCATTTTCACCTCTTAGCTTTGAAGAAAGAGATAAAACAGGGGAAGTGGCAAGGGTGTTTATTGTGAAAGTCACCTACAACAGGGGCCATCAAGGAGTGATTTTTCAGTTCAGTGCCTCACTGGAGAAATCTCAGCTCAAAGAAAGGGCTTAACCAAAAGAAGCAGGAAGACAATATTATTCAGGTAGTCTAACGTTATGCTTCAGAGAGCATAAGAAGTTTATATGGGAGGGTGCAAAAGCAATTTTTCACACGGTGGAGGGTATTGCACAGCTCACCAGCCACATCTTGGGAAGCGTCTCATCTTCCCAATGAGCAGTTGCTATCTGAGAAGATGGGATTAACTGGAACAATGGTCTGACTGGACCACTGGACTGTAAGAACTGGCTTTGTCTGAATACCCAATCTCTTCCCTTCCCTCTCCCTTGAAAACACACATCAAGGCAGATCATAGCTCTCTGTCCCACCAAACTGGGAGATGTGTTGCTGCTTGCATTACAAGATAGGATATGTATAAGCAGATATCAGAACCTTGCTTCAATCAGGTGTTTGCGCTGTTGTGAAAAAGTCATGACACTTAGCACAGCTACTGAAATAGCTAAGAGATAGAAAGGCAGCTCCTGTCTCAAAAAGCAATGAAAGGCACCCAGGTGCTGGTACTTCAGTATGAATTCAGCCTGCTATGTTGAGGGCAGGCTTTTTATTTAAAATAATGTACACTTCAGTTTTCACAGTGTGTCTGGTGCAGTCGTGTTCCTTTGATCAGCAATGATCTTTCACTGCTCTGCCTTGGCTTTTGCTATGGAGCACTCATGGAGATCAGGCCAGGAAAACATTTAGACATAGTCTTAAAACCCCTTGATTTCAATAATGTACAACTAGTTTGCATTTTCCTTTAAGCTGTTTTCCTTTCTCTGCCAACAATTCCACCTTAAAAGCAATTTCCAGGATGTCCTGTCACCTCCATTATCTCGTGCTTAACATGTCCTGCCCAGTTCCCATATTGTTCCTTCTAGAAGCAATAATCTGTGTAAGAAGCATTGATGTAGGATGAATATTGCCTGAAAGACTTCAAGGCTGACCTTAAGTAACATTTGTAGGGAGGGAACATACCTTTTATTAGGCCAACCTCTTTACCTTCAAAAAAACCAGAGGAGTTACCAGGGACATCAAACATTTGACCTGATGGTGGATATGAACTGAATCACCAGAGTCTCATTGCAGTGACAGAGGCAAACACTGACCTTCCCCAGGGCATATAAATAAGAAAGACCTTGAAAGACACATGAAATCATCACAGATTTTGAGAGAAGGGTAGACCAGAGGCAGGCAATATGCAGTTAACAAGTACTTCTAGTGTGATTTGGATATCATTATCCTCACAATGCTCTCTGTTCCCATATTTACCACTTCACCCCTGATGTAGAAATCCTGAAACCAAGCTGTCGTCTGTGGAGGTTGCTTTATAAAGCAAGTGCTGTGCTGAAACTGCACTGGGAAGACGTGAAGAAAGAAAGGAAGGGTGCTGTTGGCTACAGTGCCTGCTACAAACTGAGACTGGATGCACAATGGACACAAGGCTGCCTGGGTTGTCTTCACGTTGTCCAAAAAGAAGGAAGATTTCAAAAGAGGAGAAGGAAGGAAGAGGGGATGGTGGACCCAGAACATCCTCTACATTGCTTACAGGAACTCAGCCCTAATAACATGCTCTGGCTGAGGACACAGAGCTGGATTCATCCCTAGAAGATCTTTCTAGTCCCATTTTCTATGTCCCACATCTGATCTCTCCTCCTAGTAAAGGCACGTGGAGCTTCAGAGATTTCCTTCAATCTGTTTTTTACCCAAAATGCCTTGGGCTCTGGTGGGATGAGTCCTGACTTCACACAGAAGCTTAAACAGTTGAAATCTTCTCAATTTTGGGCAACATATGAATATCCAATGTGGAAGGATCTCTCAAATCGTGCACCACCAGTCACCAAATAACCCAAGCAAGTCACCTTCCACCTCCCTGCAAGTCTTCAGTGCATCTCTACCTGTCCTTACTCCCCGCAAACCCCTTGCCATATGTTTTTGCATAACGAGCACATCCTGAAGACCAGACTCAATCCACTAACAGATTAGCAGCAATTAGGCAGTGCTCATTGACCTGGTCCTAACTAGACCTCCCCTGAACTAAACAGGAGCCACACTGGATCTTGCCTCTTTCCATTTCTGGGGCTAATTATTACCAGCTAAACAGCACCAGGATTTTCCTTTTTCTCTTTGCTATGCTTGTTAGCATTGTTTCTTCCAGCAGCTTTTCATCTCAGTGGAGGCAATTGTGCCTGGCTGACATTTTAATTCTTTCCAGCTGCATGTGAACAAAATGATACAAATTAAGTGGAAGGGCTTGGGGAAGAAAGCTCCCAGCTCCCATGGTCTGTCCCACAGGGAGGGTTTTGTGCTCTGTGCAGCAGATGCTCAGAAGATGACACAAGGAAAGGTTTTGATGGCATGGTCTGGTCCTGGGCATGCAGTCTTGCACCAGCACTACCTTTCTGGACCCGTTCCCTGAAAATAATGGTGGGGAGACTTGGAGGTGAAGGATTTGCAAGGTCTTCCAGCAGAGCAATGGCACACATTTGCCTTTTACGTAGTTTCTCAAGGCAATCTGCTGCAGTGAGCCCGTACCTTGGTTTAAGGACCCCATCACTCAAGTAAATGTGGTTGAGTGAGTTCAGCCCACTCTGTGAAGGGCCTGCAGCTGAACTATGCTGGTTAAGGAGAGACAAAGAGAAGAGACTGGCAAGCTGTGGATTTCTCTAGCAATGCATAGGAATCCCAGCCATGAACTAAGACCTCTCTGGGTAAAATACTGCATAAACACAGAGTAGTGCCCCTAATGTTATTAAAAAGTACAAAGGAGTGCATTAAAACTAGTATACTTAAATATTGCTTTTTCAGGTCTTAGGATGTTTTAGAGATTCCCAAGTTGCTTGTTTTGGAAGCTAAGCCTTTTAGCTCAAGCTAGGCCGAAAATAGGTGTCAAAAGAAGAATTAAAGGCAGAAAGTCTTAGCAGCTAGTATTAAACATGGGGAACAAGATTGGACTGGTTCTGTAAACCACAGGGCAACACAATTAGACTGATGCTGGATTAAGCCTGCCCTGAAACACGGAGATGAAATTGGAGATGTTTGGTTGCCACATTTGTGTAACTGCAGCCTCATATTAGTGAGCAAGGGCAGAAAAGGGTTTGGCCTTTCAGTAGTTCCTCATTCAAGCACCACAGCTCCCAGCTTCAACAGCAGGAGGAGTCTGGCCTCCTTGCTTGCTGCCTGGACACATCCCTGTCATGTTGGTCCTTCTTTTCACATTTAGGAAGGATGCATTTTTGACACGCAGTTACTATATCTGTGCTACACTTGGACAGATTTTATGAGGTCTTGCAACTATTCCTTGGTTGCTGTTTAACATCAAGCTTGTTTTAAAGCCCTCCTGGGCCCCAGCTCCTGCTTGAGGGCGAAGAGTGTGTGCTATGGTCTGAAGGTGCAGCTATGGTTGTCACCAGAACTAGCACAAATACCTGGCTAAGACACCAGCAGCCACATCAACTGGATAGTCTGACATCCCCAGGAGCTCCTTATTTCAGCACACAACAGGAGCTGGTGCAGGAGGTGGTAAGGAGCAGGGGGAGTGCAAGGGACCACACAGGATGCAAATGCAGGAGGTTAAGAAAGAAGGTGGAAAAGAAGTGACAGATACAAGCACAGTCCCTGGTGCTGTTGCTTATCATCACCTGAACTGCCCATGCTTTCTCTGCCCCAACCTCCAAAAAGTCTCTTCACTGGGTCTGGAGAGCCCATCCCAAGTTTTGACATCAGACCTAAGTGCCTAAATGGGGAACCAAATTGCTCAAGGCTGTGCTACGGTCTGGGGCAACTCAGAGACATTCCTGAAAGGTGATGTGGACCTTAGCAAGGCCGAATCAATTTCTGGAAGCATCTATTTCTCTTCACTAGCTACAGAATCATAGAACCATTTAGGTTGGAAAAAATGCTTAAGATCATCAACTCCAACCATTAATCTAACACTGCCAAGTCCACTACCAAACCATATCCCTAAGGTCCACATCTACACATCTTTTAAATACCTCCAGAAAGAGTCAAGCATGTCTGAGGTCCCAGCCCACATGCCTCAGGAATTCAACTTGCTTTTTTTAGTGGCAAAAGAAACAGCCCAGGGAGGACCATGTCAGGGAAGGAGAAGTGAATACATTTTCCAGAAAGTCTAAGTGCTAAATTTCTTAAATGTCTCAGAAACTAATGTGAACAGCAGACTCCCACATATAAAGAAACACCTCTGTGCCTTTCTTCCCTACATGCTGTAGGGTGTAAGACCTATTTTTCTAAGTGATAAGGGCTTATTTCAGGTGGTGGAGTTGGTGACTCTAATACTAAGAACAAATAATGCAATTCTGGTTTCAAGGCACCCATCCTAACACTTCAGAAAACGTCACTGG
>NW_010161576.1:18296-46831 GCF_000695765.1 Mesitornis unicolor | reverse complement strand
GCTGAACTAGGAAATGAGGGGGGAAAGGTTTTCTCTTTCCAGCCCTTGCCATGATTTTCTTTTTCTTTAAAGAAGTATTTGAACAGCTCTCAGCAGGAGTCTGGAGCTGCAAATGCTGCCAGGCTTTCATTCTGCCATGCAGCTTATGGTGTCTCCAAAAATCCACGCAGACCTAAAATATCTGTGATCAAAATTGAGCTCCAGGGCACTTAATTATTTAATGCATTATTCTGCACCTCTATATATCCTCCTGACTCTAACTTTGAGAGGAGGAGGCACAGAAAGGAGCAGAGGGCAAAGGAGACAATAAGCGTTTCTTGATTCATAAAAGGCTGTTTGTTTGGGTATTTTGTCTTGCAGAAAGGATCTCTGTCCAGTAAGTCAAATTCCTTGAGGGATTTAAAGGAACGTGACACTAGCCCTCTGTTATTTCACTTAGAGGCCTTGCACCTCAGGCTGCAGCTTCTTGATACATTTTCTTCTGCAGAAACATCAGCCACTTCCTGGGCCTTGTCCCTTACCCTCTCACAAGTGTTTGTTCCAGCCGTATCATGGTGTAGTGTCACAAAGCTGAGTAGGGTATGATAAAAAGAATCAGGAAAGAAACATATTACCCCCAAAAAATCTGGTTTGGCTCTGTTGCTTTTAAGCTGGATCTGTTCCCCAAACCAGCTCTCAGTAGAGCAGCTGTGCTGGCAGGGGAGAAGGGATGGCATGCAGCAGCACAACGGCAGGAACAAGAGGGAGCAGAGGGAAGGAAAGCAGAATAGTCATCAAAGACAGTGCACCTTGAAGCTAAAGACTCTATTAGTGGCTTTTCATGCAGCTGTTCCATGAGAAAAAGGTGGTGAATCACGGGTCCTGCTTCCTTCCCTGCACACAGCCATGCCTGGAGCATCTGCGGTACCGATGCAAAGCCCTTCCCTACCTTAAGGACCCAGCAGGAGAGGAGGAAGGACCAGAGTGCTCCAAGATCTACATAGGAAGAAAGTTTGGAAAGCCTCATCTGGAGACCTGTGCACCTTTAAGCCATATCTGTGCACTTCCAAGCCCTGGATCTAAGGAAGATTTTGCAATAACATTTATGGAAAGGGGAACAGAGTGAGCACTGAAATGCCTCTGCCAATGTTTCCAAACTTAAAGTCTGCGTAGAAATAGTCTTGGCTATTCAAACAATTTGGTAACGTGGAGATAAATGGATGGCAGGAGCTGCAGGGGAGAAGGCTCTCATGCTGCTCTCATGAACTCCTGTGAAGGTCACCAATGGAGCAGGGGATGGGACAGAGTGAAAAATAATGGCATGCAGCAAGCACACAGGCAGCTTTGATTCAGGTGCTAAGATGAATGTGGCAGCGGTGGAGATATTTGAGGAAAGGAAGGACTTTGTTTCTGTCTGCCTTTTGGTGAAGAGCAGAAAGGCCAGGAGGGGGAAGGGAGCGTGGCTTTGCAGAATGTTAATGAGGCAGAGGTGATGCTGCTTGATGTGAAGCTGAATGTGCTTAAGGGACCCTCCAGGGATGATTACTCAAAATGACTTTCAGAAAACGCCACTGGGACACTCCGGGCTCTGCACAGAGTACACAGTGTAATACATCTTTGCACGGCGAGATTGACACACGGATGATGAATGTCAACAGCACAGGAATTGTCTTTAAGGGGAGAAAGGTAATTAACTTTGGAAACAAGGACTGGGGCTGAACATATGTGAGCATATTTTGTGCAGGGCTGAATTTGAGAGGATCTGGGTGAGATGGGTGCGCAACACTCGTGGGCACATTTCCCCATTGAGTGTGAGCTGAGGGTGGCTGACCATCCCAAATCTTGCCGTGTGATGCAGATTTTACAGTCATGTCTGAGGAAGTCCTAAAAGTCCCATTTCTGTCCTCAGTAACGAATTGTGGAGGTGGTAGGTTAGTCCTTAACTTCAAGTTCAAGCCCTGAAGTTCCAAAGGACTCAACAGGGAAGGAGGCTTAGCATGGCAAGAAATAAACCACTGTGCATCTACCAGAGGAACCATGCCTGTGCCTTCCTGTGATCTTACCATGAGAGTGTGTTTTGCAGTTAATATCTCGCTAATTAATACACATGAATACAGAGGAAGAGAAAATAGACCTAACACCCTTCCACTTCACCAGAAGGCAGCCCAGACAAGCAGGTTGCCTAGTGGGTGCCCCAAGGTATCTTGCATATTTAGGCATAGCTAACAGTGCCAGCACAGGGTTTGTGCCTGTGTTAGGAGGAAAGAAACCTCCTCTAGCCTTTACCACACCTTATTAACAGCTGTAATTTGTTTTTCAGACTTTGCTTCAGTTGAAACACTGCCCCTATTTCAAACCCAAACCATTTTGCTTCCAAGTCCAGTTCTCCATGCTAAGCAACAGTAGTATCCACACACTTACTGGGAGGCCCTTGAAAAATATGAGCATTTATCCAAACAACTAGGAACATCCTAATGTCTTTCCTTACCACCTCAGACAAAAAGACACATTGTTCCCATTAAACCCCAAGGAATTCACTTCACTGTGATGCAATATCATGGGGAGAGAAAACAAAGGCATAAAGGGCAAAAACATACCAAATTTCATTTAAGGGCTCATGGTTTAACATCCTGTAACACAAAAATGCCTTCATTGTTTTCTGTCTGTTCGGCACCATAATTTTCCTTTGTCTTCTCTTTTCAACCCAAATTGATTTTGAAGCTGAATCTACATTAACAAAAAAAATACTAATACTGAGCTTTATTAGTGAAAGGTGATTACACCTTTGCTCAGGGGATGATGTTGCCTGTTCAAGATTCCTGGCTGGTTTTGGCAGCAGCCTTGACATTCGTGGTGGTGGATGGATGTGAAGGAAGACACTGCTCCCATCCTAACAAGCTAAGATTAATGCCTATCATGACAGCCCTATTCAGTTCACCCGTTGCCAAGCCAGCTCATGTTCCTGCTCTGAACTGCCCTCTGAAGAGGTCTCTCTCTTTTTATCTCCAGTGGTTATACCTGAGGTGACTGTGCTCATGACCTCAGCATACAAACCAAGGTCCTGAAGCAGACAGCAGAAGGGTTCCCAGAAAGATTTTGTCTTTCTGCACCTGAAGGACTCAGAGGCAGTCTCTTGCCTAATGCAGCTGGAGATTCCTCCTTGCTTTCTGCAGTCTCTGCTGGTTATTTGAATAGATGCCAGGCTATGATGCATACCACTTAAGTTTACACATTTAAAAAAGATCAGGATTTAGTCCACGTATTCTGTCTCTAGGCAAGGGAAAGAGATTTTCAGAGGACTGTTCAGCAAGTCCACTTTGGGCAATACATTAGAGTGGTTTGAATCTACTTGCACAAGCACCTTTCTCTTTTCACCCACTAGAAAAGCAACCTTGGACACTTTGACTAGTGGCTTCTAATAAAAAAAGGTATTTTCTATTCCAGTATTTTACATTTCCACAAATCTTCCTTTCCTGTGAGTGCTTAGAAAGCTATTACCTTACCTTTCAGTCTAATTCTCCTTTCCAATTATTTTGTGCACAAATGTAGAGAGGCTTTGTTTTTAATGACAGACCAAAAAAAGGAAGACTTTTAAGAAACAGAAGGGGTATTGGTTTAGAAATATGAAAAAGGTAATAGATTTTCAGGGTTTGGAACAATGTTGCAGTTAAACTCATGGTTTTTGTCAGCTTTTGGTTGTGTAGTTCACCATTTGGAATTCATTAAGAAGTTGTTTATCTTTAGAGAGAGAGGCTGACCAAACTACAGTAAAGGCCCAAGGTTATAGTCCTGAATCATAACTCAGTGCAATCCTTCTCTGAAGGATGAAGCAGTTTATATCAGTCAGGAAAGGGTCCTAGCTCAGACACTTCCATTAGAAATCCATGACAGGAAGGATGAACTTGGGCCCAGCTGGCTAGAGTATCTCAAAAGTATTTGGTGCAAGCTCATCAGAGGAAGCCTCTAAGAAATGTGGCTGAGTCTGAAAGCTCTGGACTGGTCTGCAAAGTGATACCTAGCTAGAATGTAAAGAAATTAATAACAGGTCTGCAAGGAGTCAATGCAGTCAAGATCTACAGAGCTGTCAACAGAACATCCCAGCAGTGACAGAAAAGCCAAATTCCTTGGTACTCCCACAGGGGGTTCATCTCAGATGGATGAAGATGAGATTTCAGGCTTCAAAGTATGACTCCCTCATGCCTGAAAAAAAATGAGCAGGAAGTGATTCATTTAGGCTCATCCATCTCTGGATGCCTACCCTCGAGAGGATGGAAGAAGAATTCTCTGTTGGCTTGGGTTATTCTGGCCTGAACTTGGAGAGACTCCAGTGACACCAACATTACTGGTGTAAAAGAGATGAGGCTTTGGTCAAATCCTCATAGTTTCTCGCGAGGAACCACTTGCATTACCATAGCGGTGAGAAAATGAGAACCATCTCCTTAAGAGAGTCCCCATCTGGCATGACCTCTAAGTTCAACACCACTTTCAGCACAAGTTCAACATTGTGATCACAGTCCCTTCATGCTTCTTTTCAGGAGGAGCCAAGACTCACCACATACTCTACGCCTTTTTTCTCACCCCTGGACCTCCACCCTGGATCCTGCACAGTGAAGTTGTTTAGTTATCCACTTCCAAGCCACTTCAGCCACTTGTGTGACTGATTCTGAACTGTGTATATTTCTCAGTTCCTGGAAACTGAGATCT
This sequence comes from Mesitornis unicolor, assembly GCF_000695765.1. NCBI lineage: Eukaryota > Metazoa > Chordata > Aves > Mesitornithiformes > Mesitornithidae > Mesitornis > Mesitornis unicolor. Next base: position 42,148 of record NW_010161576.1, on the reverse strand, counting down.
CCCACCTTCACAGTACCCAAAATAAAACCAACAGCCTCCAAAGCTGCAAAAAGTAGATACTTATTTTTGAGCTAAATAGTAAGCTTTTCTAGGCAGCCCCTCTGTGGATAAGCAAGCACGTACTACACAGGGTAAGGACTCACCATACCCTTGGAAAAGGGAGAGAACAGGGACCACACACATCTTCCACCGAACCCTGTAGCATCCAGGTATGAAAAGGACAGGACAGGAGGCTCTGGGCTCTCCATGTGGCCAGCATTGAATGGATGAAGCTGGCAAAGCTGCTTTTCACCAGGGCAGGCGCTTGCTGGCAGCAGCTACTTTTGTTTATCAAGTTCCTTGCAACCTCGTGAATTAGAGGCTAGATCATTAGCTTCACAATGAACCAGAATGCTGATTTATTTAATGAATGTAAATGGTCTTTCGCTAGCTAATTAAATTAGGGAAATGAGAACTGTTGGTAATAAAATGGGTAGCAAGGAGGGAAAAAGCTTCTGTACCTCTGTGACAGCTGTAATAGAGGGCTTTCCATGCCCCTGCCCCTCCATAAAAGCTCTGAACCAAGTTTGTGTCCTTGAGGGCAAGCTTTTACTATGTGATCTGTGATGGATTACTGAAAGTCTGTAAAGGTCCTGAACCAAGGCAGGTGATGGACTGGGCTTCACTTTCTAGTTACATCTGTGTGCATCCAGACTAAGTTGAGTGGTCTCATTGAGTTCCTATCAGTGAAAATAGGATCATTTGCATAATTAGTGCAATGAGCTATTTACAATCATTTCCACTTGCATCTACCAGGAGTCAGTTTCTCAGTACTTAGGAAATTTCCTGTGTTTAAAACTCCTCTGTTTCAAACCGCCTGCTTATGAAAATACACCACAGACCTTCAGTGGGCAAGTCCAGCACCCAGTAAGTCCAGTCCTGACTTTATAATACTTAAGCCAAAGACAAAAATATTACCTTCACACAAAGACTCGCACAGGTGGTTCCTGATCATGTGTTTCAGGACTGTGAAAATCCCAGCACCTTTGCAAGAATGGACTCTGGGTTCTTGTAGCATCGTTATGAGCTCTCATGCTTTGGGACAACACTCTGAAGGACCTCAGGGAGTCAGAGACACCAAAATCTCTCTCGCTACTTCACAAAATTTCAGCCTCACAAGGCTGAATTCCCAGTGAATTCCTTAATCCATGGACACTGCTCATCTCAAGAACCCCTTCTTCCATCTAACACAGCCACAGGAGCAGGATACTCCTTCAGGTATCACAATGGCCAAATGCTGGGCAATAAATCTTCATAATTCCTTTCAGATGAGGCATGAATATGCTTAAGATAATAGAGCTCATAGAGGAATGGCATTTATTTCCTGCCAAAGAACATAACTAAATTCCAAAGTGCCTTTTGACAGGTTTATAATCCATCCATGCATTGCCATCCATGTAGTCAAGCTGTATATGACTTAAGACTTCTCTTAATAAGCAGCTTAAAGACTTTTAACAGCCTTTTTGTAGACTATTAGGAAGTAAAGCAATAACACAAATGTCACAAAGCACTGTCTATCCAGAGCATCTACAAACATTGTTATTCTCAGGAAAGAAACTAAATATAAGACTTCAAGCTTCAGGGAAATAACTTTCATCAGTTAAACCATGTAAATGACCAAGGTCTTCAAATAAAATGAAGTTATAATAAATAACTCATCACAAAAGGCCACTTCTTGCCCAGAGGTTATGGAGGAAGTCACCATGTCTATAACTGTTATTAATAGGAGTAAGTCTGTAAAGATTTAGTTCTATGCTTGAATTTTCAGGGCTATATATCTACATGGGAGGCAAATATTGGAAAACAGTGATAATTAATATGCCTGATTAATTGCACTATCAGAAGACAGGCAATGCAATTACAAAGTCTTTCAGACATGCATGATCCTACACTCCATCACCAACTGAATAAAACAAACATAAACAGAATTAATCAACTTAAATGGGAAAAACGAATTTAAGTAAATGCATGCAAAATGTCAAAGACACCTCTATTCTGAATCCCTCTCAATTTCAGCAAAAGAAGCGTAAAATTAAAAAGCTGAAGGAGATAAATGATGCATCCCAAACAAAATCAAAGGAATCTCCCTGCATGGACTCCCTTTGGTCTGCAGCCACTGTAGGGGGAATACAAAGTGGGTAGAGCCACTTTTGGGGTGGTGTCTGAGGACAAACTGCAAAGTGCTTGAGAATGTTACTGCTGGCCATGACTAACTCAGGACTTCTTCTGTTCCCAAAGACAGCTTCGCAAGGAACTTTTGGGCTGTGGTTGACCTCGTTCAGTAAGCCAATGCTACAATTTGTTACTGTTGACAAGGGTTTTCTTCCTTTCCCTCTCCCATATTCCTCACCTCCCTTGCTCCTCACCAGCCTCTCCCAAGAGGAGAGAAGGACTTCTCTCAGCAGCAACCATGTTCTCTCATCTGGTGGTAAAACACCAACTGCATTTTTGTTGGCAAAGCAGACGTAACTGCTTTCTCCCCATCTCTTCAACACCCCAATGAACTTTCCCCAGCTGGCTGCAGGCTACCACCTTGAGCCATTGACACACAGTATACGGGAGGTCCTGTGCTCAACTTGTGGATTGATCCAATTTAAAAATAAAAAGATAAATTTTTTAAAGTTGTGGGAGGAGGATGGGTCAACCCAGGAGGGGAACAGCAACCAGGGGCGTGGTGAGAGCTGCTGAAGCCAGTTTTGGCTCTAAAATAAGTGCCTTTAGAGCCATAGTTCAGCCAAGAGAATGTGTGTGTAGGGGGGTGTGTGTTGCTTGTGGACTAGGGGCTCTTCAGCCCCTCTGTAGCGATCTATGCATGATCTACGAGGAGGTTGCAGCAAAACAGAAAGCAAAGCCAAAACCTCTTAGCCATGAGGATAAAATCTGCAAATACAATGCTTTCCAAGTATATTACAACTTATATTTTTTTAATTACTTTTTAAAAGTTTTTTAATTTCTTTTGTCCCCTAGGGTTTATTCAGGGGACTGATGTACATATTCCAGCATGTGGTCACAAGCAGTGGCAGCAGCTCTCTACAACTGACTTCTTGTACTTTTTTTGTCTGTGCTATTTTTTTTCACAGCAGGAGTTGAGTGCCAGCTCATAGCCCTATTTTAAAGAGAGAGAGAAAGTGAAAAAGAGCTCCTTAAATGCTCCACTTTCCCCAAGAGCCCATTTGCAAAGGAATATTTCCACTGTCCGTACAATCTGATGGCTTTCACAGCACAGGGAGGTGTTGAGTGGAAGTCCATGCCACATGCTAAATTTTTCACTTGGAAAGCAGTTCATCCCTACTGTGGAGCCTAGAGGCCACAGAAGTGGGCCCAGGAACAGGAAAGCCACCATCAGAGTGATTTGACTGCAGCAAGGACACAGGACATTTCAGCATGCTGGGAATGTAAGGTGTCCAGAGTGGGAGCAAATCACAACAGCTGCTTTCCTCTCTCCTTTGAGAGGCACAAGTCCCACAAGACACCCCAGGAGGAACTCGGTCTGAAGCCCTTGGGAGTCATTTATATTTGCTTCCACATTTGTAAGCTCTTTTAAGGACTGAGACGAACTCCAGAGCACAGGTCTGGATTCCAGTGTGATAAGGTTTTCAGGATAAAACCAGAGAATTTGGGGATTTGGAGCAATCAATACATGTGAAAACTAATGATGGCTGCTAGATGTTATGAGTGGGACTATGGATAAGCTGTAAATTGCCTTCCTGTTGCTTGATTTGGGTATGTTTATGCAAAAATTGGTCAGCAGGAAGGATTCCATGAGCTGCTGATGCAGAAGGCAAAAGGGACATATTCAGATCCATTATTCCAGGCATCCCATTGTGCTGTCAGTCACTTTGGCATCAAAGCCCAGGAAAGTGAGGACAAACTCAGACCTGCTACCACCTGGCTGGTTCCCCTCCAGCCACATGTGATGTCCCTGAAGCTACCTGATGGTAGCTGGGCCAAATGCAGTACATTGCGTTGTAGAGGTCTCAGTGGGTATGATGTAGAGTAGCTCCTTGGGCAGCAGCATGCCCAGTGCACCTGAAAAGCTTTGGCTTTGCTGCCTGCATATCTGCCAGGATCCTGGAAAGCCTGGCGTGCCATCACCAGTCAAGCATTTCCATCATAATCAACAACTTTCTTAATGACCTTTGCTGCTGAGAAAACACCAGGAGGCTACAGCTCCTTTGTGGGCCTCTGGGAGACAAGAAGACAACAGCATTATTCATTGCTTCTGTATCCCATCCTCTGACCCATAAGTCTTGGTTTCTCTCACAACTATCCACCTCAGATCCTTATCTTTTCCATTCTCTCCCCAATGCCAGGAGCTGCCCAGTCTTTTCTGCAGTGATGTCCATATCTACCAAGAGGTCTGGAGTCAATCAAATTGTGTACTTTCCACAAAAAATCCTTTGCCAAATGTCTGAAGCCCAACACAATTCAGATCAGGTAAGGATCTCCTAGGGTATGTTGCTGGGTATCTCAAGGGATCATCAGCTATTCTGTGATATCCTTCTCCCATGATACAAACATCAAAGGATATTTTAGGAGAAAAGATTTAATATCAGTGAAGCAAAAAGAAAATTAAGAAAAAAGACTAAAGGAAAGCTGTTCCTACCAGGACATAGCGGTCTCTGCTCAACAAAAGTAACTTCACAGGTGCAATCTAGCCTCTTCCTCCCCCTCTTCATATACAAGACAACGCTTTCTTTATGGGATAAAACAGGAAATGGAGAAATTGCCCATTAGTCCAAAATTCAGACCAATTGCTTCCTGCTCTTCAGCACTTATGCCTGCAGCCTCTCACAAACACTTCTGCAAAGCCCAAGTGATGATCTAACTGATGGAAAAGCCATTTTCAGCCCAGAAATTGCTCCCATTTGCTTGCCAACTTGCTAATGACCCATATCTGTGAACTACAGATCTGTTCACCCTTTTCCCAGAAGAAAACCCTCATTGGTAAATTAGAGCTACAGAATCGCCCCAGTGGAAGGGTTAAACTGGAGGATAGATTCAAATCAGAATAACCACAGAGCCTCTCTGGCCTCATCGATTAAATTTAAAAGATGCAGGGAAGGAGAGGTTCACAGGGAAGTTAACCCTCATCTCCCCTTCCGTCTGGGAGCGCCAAAAGATGAAGCAAGCAGGAAAAACAGTTGAGAAAAGCATTGGGTTTACTGGATGAAGAGAAGGAGCAACAAAAATGGTGGGAGGAGTGGGAAGGGTTGATGGCAGATGAATGGTTGGAGATAATGAGGAGAACGGAAGGGAGCCAGTCAAACAGGGGAAGTCCAAGGGGCTGAAGATTCTCCCCTCCATATAAATTGCAGCTAGAGGGGAACACCAACATCTAGGCAGAAAGGGCATTAAAATACAGCAGCACATCTCCTTTCTTGGAATAGACCCTGTATCATTCTCTACACATTTGGTATATTAAAGCAGGGAAGTGGGCACATTGGCATGATTTTGGTTGACACATTTTGTATGCTCACGGACTCACATGAAAGATAACTGCTAGAAACCACAGAAGAGCATCTTAATTGTCAGTTGTCAGCAATTTCAAACCAAGAAGCATATAAATTGCAATACCTTCAACAGCTGTTTTGTGTGATGCCACACCATTTTCCCTTTGCAACCAGATTCAGATTTGAAGTTGTCCAAGCTAGCATCTAACTTGAACTTCTTGCCAGCACAGACAAGAAGAAAAATATCTTTCTTCTCCCCAGCAGCTTTGAATGTACTTTTTGCCCATCTCCTCACCAGCCCTGCTTTTTTAGGCTGGACAGTCTCCATTTTTCATGTTTCACCCCCAAGATGTGTCCTCTTCAAGTTATGTTGAAGCCCAGGCAGAGCCAAGTTCAAGGAGCTGTTGTCAAACTTGAGTGATTTGCTCCCCTTTGTCAACAAATTGCAAATCTCCATAGAAAATAATTTTACACTCAAAGCAGGAGGATTATTAAGTTTACCCCTCAATTAGGAAAAGCTCTTGTTGTACAAAAGTGGCTTTAAATGAGAGCCACCTGATAAAGAACTCTTTTCTCTGAATCTGCGTTTCCAAGACCTAAGATCAGAGATGCTCATGACCTAACTGCCAGAACAAGGCACTTTCCGACCCTTAGATTGGATATTGAAATAAGAAATCTGAACACAGTGAAAAAAATCTGCAAACCAAACAAAAAAATCCATCCTCCAAATGGACTGAGACTGTTGGATGGAGCAACCCTTCAATTTTGAGGTGTTAAGAACCAAAATTTTCCGGTTACGGTTTTGCTTGGTCGTAACTGAAGATGAACATGAATGAACCCCTCTTTGCAGCTGGAGAAGTCAAACCCAAAAACACAGCTGTTACGTGGCTTGCTCAGGATGACACAAGGAGTCAGCAGTGGAGTCTGGAGACCTCAGACTCCTAAGATGATATGTGTTCCTTTTGCAGTGTCCTTGAACAACTATGCTGTGTCACAGGTGAGGAAGCCTTTCACCAGTACAGTTGGCATTCATGAAATTCCTTAAATGTTTTGAAATGCCTTAGATGGTTGCATTTTGCTCCTTTGCCTTGTTTAACCACATGGTAAACAGGAAGGTGGGCTCTGTTGATATCTGGACTTGATCTGGAAGGATATTGCTATAATAATCCTCTAGGGCACTGGCCCAAAATATTATGCTGAGCCAAGCAAATTGGGACTTTTCCCATCCCACAGCCATTCAGGCTGAATCAGCCTGACATTTCCCTGACTGCAGCATTTTACACATGCTGTGTGGGGACAGTTGTGCCAACACTGCTGATCTGGAGAAAATCTTCCCCACATTGCCCCTTTCCCCTTGCTCAGGCTGGATGTGAAAGCAATCCAAGCCAAGGAACTCCAGCCCCTCGGAATAAACGGGAAATGTTTTCTAAATATGGGAAATAGATGTATCACAAGGAGGTCGGCTGGGTTAAATATGGTGTGTGATGTGATGGTACGGTTGAGGTTGAGGGAAAGGTAGAGAAATAAGAGCTACTAATATGGAAGGTAAATGCTCACTGCCAGCAGGCATATGTCAAAGGAGCTATCTGTTTAAAGGTATGAAGAGGTTGTGCAATTATAAGATCCCTGTTCCTAAATAAAAGAATTTGTTTTAACCAACACAGATAAAAAGAGGAGGGGTTTTAGTACGAAGAAGAAGATTTTCTTCTGCTTTTTCAACACCTCTCTGGAGCTGGGCCATGCTTTGTTGTGTGCAGTTTTCCCGGTGACTGCAGACTCCTCTCTGCAGGAATGCAGTACTTCCTGAGCTCCCGCCATTCCCAAAATGTTCTCACAGTCACGTTCTCCTTTCCGTGTTTTTAGTACAGGATTATTAAATCACTCGCTCAGAGGCTAGCAATGAATGACAGGGAGGGTCACACGTTTGTAGGCTTAAGTCCAAGTTTCCAGCTAATGACTTGAACAGAGGCATAACCGTTAGGGAAGGGCCCTTGGAGACTGATGCTGGAACAGCAACGGCATTTTGCTGGGAAGCCAAAGGTGTGAGATTCTAATTGAAATCCACCCTGGTCAACCCCAGTGAGCAAGCACTTCGTGATGAAGCAAATGAGCCAAAGGTGTTGCCCATCTGGCATCTCCTCATGCTCTTGGCCACTTTTTTTCCTTACAGAAATATCTTTGGAAATTATATTTGGGAAGGACATTTGATTGTACAAAAAAGGTCTGTTGATCTAGTAGGAAAGGGTCGCTGACCTGAAGGTAGAGACAGAAATAACAGAGAAGTGATTAATTGTTGGAACATAGGAAGCTTTTCTTTTGGAAAGTAGAAGTTGATATTTTGTCTGAAAATCTGCTTAGGCCAATTACAATTTACTGGGCTCAGTTCAGAAGTAACTGCAGGATATATCATCACCTAACGAAACCCTCTGAGACAAACATGTAGGAAATCAGGGCCTGGTTTGCTGTCATTTCTCTGATGTTTCAGATTAGAGCCAGGGAAGTGTCCAATTTTGCTCACCTGAAGGACAGGAATTGATAGAGCACGGGGAGCATCTAGATGGTCATGAACAAAGGTGGTCACAAGGAGAAAAGGAGCATTGCCATCAGCTCCTTCTCATAGCTCCAAGCCCTTCCCACTGCCTTTGCAACAGGTGGCACTCTCACATCCCAGGGACGCGGCTTCCCTAGGCCAGCACAAACACAGCCAGTTCAGGTTTGATTTTGCAAATGCTCTGCTAGCCAGAGCTTTCTGACACAATGGATCCTTTGACCTCACTGTGCTCGATGACGTCTATCTCGGCAATTTTGGAGGCCTCAGCCCTTGACCTGCCAAAAGCATGGGAAAATAAACGCTCCCCTCAAGGGCATTTCTATGTAGGAAGACCAAGGGACCTTGAATGACACAAGAAAGCCACAATTTTAACGCTATGAATAAAGTCTCTATCGGCAGTCAGCAAAGAGCACTTTGACACTGCAAGGCTTTGCTGTCGTCAGTGTAAAATTAACAGCTTCGTCAAGACAGATAGTGTATATCTGTCTCTTTTCATTACTTCTTTTTCCCCTCCAAGTCCCCACTGGGGAGATTTCATTAAAGCAATGTTAGATCATGGGTGTTAGCTGCATTTGCAGCATATAATTAGCTGGCAAGGCTGAAATAAGGTATCTGCTGTAACCTTGGCTGCTGGGCTGCAAGGAGCTCTGAGTGAATTTTAAGGGAGATGCTGTATGGGCTGTGGAAATAATGATTTTTTTTCCTGAAAGCCTGTGGAAGCTGTTCTTCGCTTTCATGAGGACTTCTGGAAATTACAGATCTTTAATGAAGGGATCCCAGGTAATAAATCATATTGGGATCCCTCCTTTTCACAGCGCTGTGGACAGCCTTCTTGCTGTATGACCAATGCTTAAGTACTGCAAAAAGAAGGGGCTGTGCCTGGGGACATTCCCACTGACTCCATAGGGAAGGCAGGATCCCTGTCTGGAAGCTGAGGAGATTTAAGACCTGAAGGCATGGATGCCTCTGGGCTGTATTCAGGGCACACATTTTGGAAGCCGAGTATTCTTGAGTCAGAGGTGATTCAGACCAGACTGTCTCACTCTTCCAGCCATGAACAATTCAAAGGGCATTTATAAGGTATATCCTCAAGCTTGCATCCACCCCTGCTTGAAGCAGCAGATTGGACTGGTACCTCCAGAGGTCCCTTCCAGCCCAAATTATCCTATGATCCTATGAAAGGTGAGACCCATAAGTTGAATTTAACCCCTTCATGAAGTCGCTGGAAGCTAGGCATGTCCCAAAGACACCGGGAAGGGAGGGGGATTGGTGTCACCCAGTGTCAGCCCCATACAGCAGTGCATTTGAGCCTGCACAGGTGCTGACTGCTGCTCCTGGCTACAGAAAGGGCATGAGATGACAGCTCTTCACAGCCTCAAAGGGAGTTTGGGTCCTGTACTGCACATCTGCATTGTACAGACCTGAAGACAAATCCCTTCTGTGCTCCTAAGGCTGCTGCCTCTTGAGATGTGGGCTTCTGCATGATCAGAACTTGTGTGAACATCCTCTGATGTTTCATTTAGGTCCTGTTTTAGGTGCATCTTGGTTTAAAGATCTTCAAAACAGGACACGATTATTCTGGAGAATGTTCCCTCTGATGTGACTCATTTGCCTACATGAAACAGAAGCATTTTACACCAAAAGAGACTCTGTAGGTTCACACTGGTGGTTAAAGAGCTCTCGGCGTATTGGCATCGCTAATTGGAAATGTGTTATTCATCTTTAAATTGGAGCTTGATCTGAATTTTCCCTTGGGTTTCCAAAGGAGAGGAATTCAGTTTGAACTCTGATGATAATGCTTTTGGTGAACTCTCCTGACACAGCAGCTGATGTTTAAACAAGCAGAACTTCCCAGCGTGAACTTTGCAGAGGAAAAGGTCCTTGTCCCACCACTTAATCAGCAGAGCTGTCTAGCAGAAAACACCCAGCATGCTCAGACCACTTGGAGCTCTGCAGCTTTGAGCAAAATGCTGTATTTACAACTGCTATCTTGTCACCTTAACCTCTGCAATATGATCATTTGGTACTCAGACATGTGTCATTGGCCTAGCAATTTATTAGGTTGTAGTCAGTAGAAAGTAATGGGGGCTTCTCAGCAAAAAGAAACAGCTGCTGTGCATGCCAAGCAGCTCATAAAAGTGACTTTTGCTGTTAGTTCAAAGGTATGTCCTTTTCTTATCAAACAAACCCTGCTTCATTACCCCAGGGAGGTGTTGCTTGATGTGACTAACACGAACTAACCTTTAATGTGCTCAGAGGTCACCAAGGCAAGATGTGCCCAGAGGTTACCAAGAGTCATGCAAACTCTTGATCAGGATGGTGCTTTTCAAATAAAATTTTGATTTAATTGGTTTCATGAACAAATTGAATCTCATCTTCAGTGACAGCATGTGTGCCCAAAGCCAGGTCACCCAACCTGAACGCTGGCAGGGGATGTTTGGACATGTGTCCCTTCTCCCAGTGAGCCCCAGTGCTCCACAGTTCATGTTTTAAAGCCTCCCTCTTTGCTCTTTTCACCCAGAGTAGGACATTTTGGGGAAATTTCATCTAAATCCCACTTGGCATCTTGGCATTTGAGGCCACAAGAGCAAGGGCTGAAGATCGACAGGGGCTAACCCAGGTTGTCTGAACACAGTTCAAGGCACACAAAGGGCATGAAACACTGGATCAGCTGAGCTGAAACAAGTTTGCAACAGAAGCAGAGTCTTATCACCCCCTTGATATAACTAGAGAAATCAAGCAAGACGTTGGGTGCAAGAGCCCTTTTCTAGGGCTAAAGTGAGGCCAGTAAACTTTGAGAACAAGCGTCCTGCATTTAATTAGACATGTACCAGTTAGACCACCTCATACCTGCAGGGTAGAGGTGATGCTAATGAAGGGGAAAAAGTGGTTCTTTCCAAGAGATAGGAAGAGAAAATGTAGAGAGGAAGGCTAAGATCATGCATGTGCCCCAGTTTAAGAACGCCTGTTGGACTGGTAGAGCCGCTGATGTTGCACCAAGAAGCATAATTGGACAAGACATACTTTCACTGGAAATCTCAGGAGTAAATCTTGCTCACTCATTACTTTATGTCCTTCATAAAAACTTGTTCACCCAAGAGCCAAGGGTGTGACACCAAGGCTTTCTTATCATATAGCCTTATAAACTAGTCAAAATATTCTGTACATCTCCGCACCTACTTTTACTTCCCTCTCTCAAGACTACCCAGGTACCTACCTATCCTTTATTCTTCTATTACATAAGTATTTTGCAAGTGTTTACAAACTCACCCATAGTAAACATTTATCTTGGCAAAGGGAGCGCAGCAGTGATTTTACAGTCTGCTGTTATCAGCTGACTTCAGCCTAGAAACTTCGCAGCCCGGGGTTAATCTTGCATCTTGTGAACTTTGTAATCTACAGGCAATGGGTCAGGAAAGTTCACAACCGTTTTTAACCATGTGGGTAAATGCAAAGTTCACTACTGGAGAAAAGAGTGTGCTTCAATATAGCAGATACAATAAAATAAGGCTCCTCTAAAGGGCTGCTTTGGAGTGTTTGGCTGCATAGGGGACATGTTGGAAAGTATAGGCAGCATTTTCACACCTGTTCTTCTGATTTTATCTCACGTCTGATGAGTCTGGAGAATTCATTGCTACAGGAATCACTCAAGAACAACTCCTACATGGGGAAGACTAGCAGGGTTCAAAGTAGAATTGGGTATTTCTAAGGGGAACAAGAAATGACAGAACTACAAGTATTTCACCAGCACCATAGACGCTGATATGCTTTGACCACCAGCAGCTGCCTTTGCACTGCAGAATCTGCCCTCTGGGCAGTCTGTCCTGGCATTACACCATGAAACAAAACCCTGCTCCTCTTTTGCTTTGCCTGGAGGCATCAAGGCTTACGTACCATCCAGGACATCGGATGAACGTCAGTCTGCTCTTATACAACAACTGCTTTGTTAACATATGCAGGGCCAAACTTCACTCTGATACAGAGGTCGTCAGCAGAAGAGCCAAAAAGAGCAAGGAGGACCTTTGTCTCTGGCTATTGATTCACACAGATCTCTGGTGGTCTTCGAGGCTTGAAGATTCCAACCAACTGCTGGTAACCTGAAGACGTTCAAGACATACCCTTGATGCCAGTAATGGTATTTAAGATGAAATCCCAGAGAAGATCTGTGCTGTCTGCAGTGATCTTCATGACTGCAGCAGACTGCCTGTCTTCTTTGGAAGATGGGGTTGAATTCCCACCCCCTGCCACAACCATCATCTCATCCAGGGGTACCCCTTTCCCCCATGTGCTTCCAGACATTTTCCATGCTACAAATAATAACACAGCTTCATGCCTGCAGATTCAATGCTGTCCAGCTAGACCAAGCTATCTGTGCATTCCCAGTGCATCTGCAAAGATGTGTAATTACCCTTGAGTAATTTTCCCTGAAGCCACTTGGGCAATTAAAGCATGGTCCCACCTAAAGCTTCCCCGCTTTGGGCAAATTCCCACATATTTCAAAGAGAGGAAAAATAAATCAAAAAGAGATATTTTTATTTGTTTAATGAATCTGCAGAAGTCTATTTCTTTCTGGAAATCTTATTAAAAGTCCCTTCCTCGTGGAAATGTGGCTGGTGAGTATGTACTTTGTCAACTCAAAAAGAAAAAAAAACAGATCTGAAGTCTAATCACATTGAAACCATATGTGCAGCAAATGTTAGCAGTTACAGAGAGCTTTAGAAAAAACAACTACAAAACCTCAGCCTCTGACTTCAAAGGGGTTCTCGAAGGGCCAAAATTTTGATCACTAAATTTCTTTCCATTAGGGAAAAGTCATGGGGATTTTTTTTTGTCTGTTGCTGTGAATAGTTTTGCTGCAGAAAACTAACCAGAGGTTCCTATCACACATTAAAAAAAAAAACCCTATCAGAGCTGGCTTCCTCCCTGGGACCCTGAAGATCCCAGCATACACTGAGTCAGTCTTTTCACAAGCCATGGCTCTGTTTTAAAGCCTGGTCCTGCCTTTGAAAAATGGCTTTATTCAAGAATGGCACCATGGGGCTCTGTGTTTCCTGCCTCCCCTGGTTTCAATGTGACATGCGCATTGTTTGCTTTCACAAGGGAAAATGATCTTTCCATCATCAGTCGAGACTATAAACTCGTTGTGGGATGGAGGAGTTAACATGGGAACTTTCCCTTGTCATCTACAACCATGTCTTACAGCACTTCAGTGTGTAGATTGGTCATAGCACCCCTCTTATGGTCATAACACCCCTTTTTATGGCCTTGATCCTCTTTATTTACATGGAGTATCTTTGTTGCAGGAAGGCAGGAGTTCTTGGCACAAACTGAAGTTGTTGTGCGAGGGGTGAAATCCCTGAGCCAAGTGCTTGGAGACCTAAAGCCAATTTGGAAAGCAAGGTGGGGGCAAACTCTCCTTAGCTCCTGGCTTAGGAGCCTTTGCAGTGCTAAAGCAGACACACAACGTGTGATGGCTCAAGTAGGAGAAGGTGCATGGAGAGATCCCAGCTCTTCTACCAGCTACAAGTGTTCTCAGGGAGAAGACAAACCTCCTTCCCAACAGGGTCTGGGGATAGCACAGACATGAGAGACACGGGGATGTGCCAACACGGAGGTGTTAAAAGCCCAGCAGGATGCAACTCACTGGGGAAACTGGTTCTACCAGGATGGTGCAATCATCTGAGCTCAAACACAACCCTTTTTCCTCCCACTCACTCCCACCATGGGGCTCTGCTAGGCCAGTCATATACGTCTGTGAACTGGAAAGCAGTAATTAGAAACCTTTTGGAAAGGAGATGGTGGAGAAATCAATGTAGTGAAGGTGAAGCACCTGTGTGCAGCTTTTGGAAAGCGGGCTGTCAGTGTATGTGCAGGTATGCGGACTCTGCATCATGGAGCTGTGGGAAAGGATGCATTTGGGAGGGCACAGCCATTCCCAAGCCCACTGAGATGCTTGTCTGACCCCATGTCCTGTTCCTGCTGCTGCTCTGTTGAGTAGAAGATGGAGACACAGCTCAAGACGGGCTTCCTAAAGATGCCTGGTATTGCAGGACACGACATGTTGTGAAGCAAAGTTCAAGGGCAGACTTAGGGAGCAACCTGAATGTGTGGTCTCTGTACAGACACAGTGTACCTAGGGCCTAGTCATGGCCAAGGATTATTGTGCAAAGGCTGGAGGGGGCTGACTGAGGGGAAGTTCCTATTAGACACTGTGAAAACCAACTGCATTTCCTGCAGTTCTCCTTAGCAGCAGAGGGGTGCAGGGCAAGGTCATCTTCTCTTTCAGGGGACAGGGGCTGGGAGCAGAGCTCCTTACCCTTTCTCAGTGGCCGTTCTCCAGCAAGCCCCATGCACCACTGTCTCCTCATCAATGTCTGTCAAACATGAATTCATCCTGATGTTATCTCGGATAACTTCCCCTACCACACACTTACGTATTAAATTCCTACGCAGCACACACCATAGGAGAACCCCATATGCTCCTTGCTCCACCTCACCCTCAGCTTTGCTCCTCTCTAGTGCCAAGCTCCAGCAGATATACCTAAGGGTCATGATCTTCTACAGCTCAAAATACAGACTGAGTTATTTTAGCATTTCTCTGCTGTTCTTTCCAAGGCTTATGGGAAAGCCTTCAAGTCGAGAAGCTACATGAAAATGTCTCTGACATCTACTGGCTCTTTGAGGCAAGATACTTCACCAAAAATGTTTGTAAATTCAAGCTGGTGGGAAACCAGAAGGGGACAAGAACAACTCTTTCAGCTTGTAACATGACTCATTGCTACAGTTATGCCCTTAAGCTTGCTGTGTTCCAACACAGTGTCAACTCGTCTGGTAAAATACATGACATTTTATTTAAAGACCCAGCTTCTTGATCATCTGCAAACATTTACCTTCCATTTAGAAAATTAAGGATATATCAATCATTGAAAGCCACTGAAAAAAAAAAATAAACTCTCGAGGCTCAAAATCTAAGTGAAGTTTTAAAAAACCCTCTCTTCTTTTAACCTTCCTGTTTTTTTTAAGGAAAAGTTGTTTTGAGGTAGCCTGATTCATGAGTTCAATGCACCTGGGAGATGAACACACTTCAGTTTTGGACATGGTCTGCAAGATTGCAGAAAGAAGTTCAAACAAGCCCAAGGAAAATGAGCGTGACTCACACAAGCCCTAGAAAGTAATTTTGCATGTTTGACCTAGGGAAATAAGAGCAGACACCACCATATGACCGTTTCACATATAGAACCATAGGCGGAGGGAGAAGGGCTGTGCAGGTTTGCCGCGGTGGATGGAGCAAGGAAGAGGAGATTAAATTTAGCTGGCTATTAGGAACAATTTCCTGAGAGCGAGGACAATTAGGGAGTGGAACTGTTTTGCCTAGTGAGGTAATTACTGCACAAACACTCGGTGGACGCACGCCAAGATTAGATAAGTATAGTGGAAAATGTAGTACAAGGTCTCTTCTGATGAGCCCAGAGGGGCTGGCTTTGCTGGCAGCGATCCCAGCCCAGCGGCTGGAGGAAACTTTCCCTGAAAAGTTCCTGAGACAACAAGGGCTTTGCTGGGCCAGGGACGGCAGGACCCGAGCTGGCTGTTTCGTCAGGGCTGAGAGCAATGAATCAGACCCCTGCTGTAAAAACCCACAGAAGGAGGTCTGAGGCAGTGAGGAAATGAAAGTAGAAGAAATAACCCTAAATAGTCACCTTTTTAGGGGGACAATTCTTATTTAAGATCCTGAAAGTCCCTCATTGTTCTGTATGGAGCTTGGGTGTTCCTGCAGTTGCTGCATCTTGCTTTTTTTCTTTTTTCCCTCTATTCACTGACACGTGTGGAGCATTTGCAGAGTCTGGAGCCAGGAGAGCTCCCAGAGCAAGGGGACAGATATTTGGGAGAGGTCACAGCTGAGACCTGAGGACTCGAAAATCTGGACTGCTGCATTTATTTCCCAGAAGGAGGAAACACAGCTAATCTACATTGTGGCTATTTGAGCACTCTTCCCCGCAGTGATGTAAGCACTGACACGTAAGGCACAGAGACCTTAAAATAATATTCACACCCACCATGAAGTCTGCCTGCCCAAACCAGCACACTTCACCCCCCAAGCTACATAGCGAAACAAAACCTGCAGCTCTCCCCATTTGTCTGTGTGATGCTTCACCTGTACAGCTGGTTTTTTTTACGTCAAAATGAAAATATCCATAGGAATATGCTATTAGAGGGATTTCCTGGCAGGACAGGGCTGTCTTTAATATCTCCATGCCCAACTTTTCCGGTAACTCATGGGATGGGGACAACCCCATTGCATGAGGAGCTCTGCCTGCCAGAGGAGTATCACTGACTATTGATACTGATTCTCACCCTGAATCACTTGGTTCAGAGTCCTCTCCAAAATATCATTTTCTCAGCTATGACAATAAATGGTATCTCCTTCTTCTGTAAGTAGAGCGATGGGATGGGAGAAGGACTCCGTCTCACTGACAGATGAGGCTTCATCTCAGCCGAAAACCCCAAGCACAAGCTTGTACCATGGTTGAGTCTGGAAAAAAAAGGCAGCTTGAAGAAAGGTGCAAGTGAGTGACTTTGGGCTGGAAGTAGAACATCATGGAAGCACAGAGTGATGCTTTTGGGGTACCCAGGGAGCAGACCTGGGTACCACACAGGGTAACCTAACCTGGGGCTGAGCTCTCTCTCAGGTGTCCCTGGGAAGTCCCATGAGGGTAGCAGTGACTCCTCTTGTTCAGTAGCTACTCCATTACTAGGGCATCCCTTGACCTCACCCTGATATAACCTAAAGGTTGTCTCAGTCCTAAAAACCTGTATGTAAGAGGGTATGAAAGACAAAAGTGTGTGCAGGTGTAGGACACCTGACAATTTTTGTACTGCGAGGATGGGAGAAGAGCAATGCCCAGTCTCAGCCCTGGATTTTATCTGCCAGGTATTCTCAAAAATTTAATATGTTGCCAAGTGATTTACACTGGAAATTAGGCAATCAGATTGCTGTGTTGTCCAGAGGTTTTTATAGCAGTGTGTTTACCCACTGTATCGGTAGAAAAACTCCTGTATTTATTTACTTGCCTTTTTTTAGATATGTGCAACCCTTTTCAGGAAGGAGGCAGAAGGCAACCATTCCCCACCACTACTGCTGCTGTTTTTAGGGAAACTCCTCCAAAGTGGAAAAACTACAGCTAAGCAAATGTGATAAAGGATGGTGAGCGTCCCAGGAGGCAGACAGCCCAACATCACCCTGCCTTTATCCCTCTGTGTCTGACACGAAGTCAGGAAGCAGAGAGCTGAAGCCCAGAAGATGGGGCTGAAGTGATAATTATGGGTATTTGGTTTATTATTTTTCTGGGATTTTCTTCCAAAGGAGCAAGGTGAGGACCATGCTTGACCATCCTCTCCTCTCCCCACTGCAGCACAGGGCTGTGCCTGGGCTCTTCCTCCTTCTGCTCCACTGTTATATTTTGGCAGGTTTTTGCATTAATTTATTTGAAAGCAACTCAGATGCAGAACCAGTCTCAAACTGAGACATTACACTGCTATATGTTTTGTACAGTAGCATCCAAAGATTTTGGGTAAAATCCTCCCTGTGGACTGGAGATGCACTTGGGCAACCTTCAGGTTAGCCTGAAGAAGACAAATGCCCCTGACTCCTGATAGTGCTGGTTAAAGCAGCAACAGGCTGTGGATCATGTCTGACTCTGGGAGATGCTCTCTCCCACAATCCTGGCACCCTTTATCTTCCACCCTTAGGCTCAGAAAAAGAAGGATGACTCCTGTCATCACCTATGGTGCAATCACACCAACATTCCTGGGATGTCAAATGGCTCCTCCAAGCAGGATCTAACCAGCACTGTCTAGAGCAGCCTGCACCAAGCATTTAATGTACCTTGTGTTGCCTTAGGAATGCAATCCAGCCTTGTCTCTGCATCCGTTCTGCTCCTAACTATGGTCTGTTCAGACATTACAGAGATATTTTTACCATGATCCCAAATTCCTTCCATGGCTAATAGCCTGCTTTTGACCTTCTTCCTGTAAAGCAGTTTTCCTCTTGAGTGCTTTAGTCCCAGCTGTTTCAGGTGCTGGATTCATTCAGTTTGTCTGTGCTGGCTTTCTGCTGGGGTGTTTCCCCTAAAACCAGTGACTTTTCTCCTCTTTAAACTGCTCAAACAAGTAAGGGTTATGTGACTCCTGTAGAGTTAAATTAGGTTGAATACTCCAGTGTAAAGTGTTGTGGTAATTAAAGCTCAGTTCACAGCCTCTCAAAACCCACATTGAACCTTATCCACTTGCTGACCATCCCTGGTCCCTCCCTCCTGCCTGTGACCCTGCCAGCCCTTACCTGGGGTACCCAGGAAGGGGCTGCATGAAAGGTCCAAAGGGACCCCCAGCCACTCCCTTTCTGTGGCTCCTCCATTTCTCCTGTCCCAGCTCACCATGCAACCCACCACCCTACACAGAAGAAAGGGACCTGCAAGACCTGAGGTTGTTCTTTAATCCTTGCCTCACAAACTTGTGTTTGGCTTCGCTCATATGACACCCATAATATAAGCCAAGTCCTTATGTACTGCCCTGAGACAGGCACTGTCGGGGCAAAAAGGAGAAGCAAAGATCGTGCGTGCTTCGAAACACTGCAAAGTCATCCTGATACTGCTTAGTGAAGGAGGTAAGAAATGCCTGTTCATCATGGACACCGTTCATCAGCGCTGCCTGGGCTCTTGCTAATTTACAACCCAGGAAGGCTACATCAGGCAGGTTAGGAGAGTTCACAATGTGACCTGCTACCTAAGCAAATATAGGCTGTGATGAATAATTAACAGGAGTTGTAATACTGAACTGTACTACGAAGGGTGGTAAGGAGCAAGGACAATAAAGAGACAATATCAGGCTTATATAAAAGCAGTATTTTGTGACCTTGACTCTACCTGTTCTGCTCACCTGTGATCCAAGCAGAAGTCAAAGCTCTCCTCCCAGGGATATCATTAAAGGAGAGAGGCAGAAGGGAGTTTTGTGACATGCTTTACAGGGCATCCAGTGTGACCTGCATGTAGCCAGGTTTGCCTTGTGCAGAGGGGCAGAAAAGGGGGTGTAAAGATCTTCAAACCTAAATTAGGCACCCAAGTTGCCATTTACTGCCTGCTGGTGGGGTTGAATACCCCCTTCATTCCTCTAGAGAGCTTTTTCCCAGAGCTGAAGTTCCTGTCAAGATATGGCCTGGAGGTGCCTGCTGAATTCAGCTCTGAAAGGCTGTTGGCATGAGAGAAATGCTCTCTGCTCGAGCCAAAACCACTGAGTTGAATATTTTCCCATTGCATGCATTGCGTCTTTGCTCTGTTGACTCAGAGCCACGTTTCCCACCCCAGTGAAAGGAGCAGTGCCCATCTACCACCTCAGAGCACTCCTGGTGAGATGCCTGCTATGCTTTGGAGAGCCCCAAAGCTCCCTGAGGTGCTCGCGCCAAGACACTGATGGGGTTGAAGGAGGCAACTATGCACCCTCCAGACCAGCCTGGCTCTCTTGGTGCTAAGCAGGACCTCACATACGAACCCACTCTCATCCAAACTGTTCAAGGGCAAGCACGCTTCCCCCCTGTAGCTTCAAGGGCTGTGTCCTGGGGGTTTGAGAACAGGCAGCCTTGCAGCTCAGTAACCAGAGACCCCAGCCTACATCTTGCTTTTCTTTTTTCATGCAAAGAGCTACTTGTCCAGCTCACTCTGGGTACCTTCTGCAGCCACTTGTGGCCATTTTTACCTCTTGAGATGCCTTCTTTTGCCCTGAGCAATGTGTTAAAAGAGAATCCAAAGCCTCCAGCACCAGCAGCAGCAGCAGCTCATTTTCCCTGCCAAGGGAGTGAAAATAGGAGTGGAATGGAAGAGAAGTGAAGCGAAGTGAAGTGAAGTGAAGTGAAGTGAAGAGAAGTGACGTGACGTGACGTGACGTGACGTGACGTGACGTGACGTGACGTGACGTGACGTGACGTGACGTGACGTGACGTGACGTGACGTGACGTGACGTGACGTGACGTGACGTGACGTGACGTGAAGTGAAGTGAAGTGAAGAGAAGTGACGTGACGTGACGTGACGTGACGTGACGTGACGTGACGTGACGAGACGAGACGAGAAGAGAAGAGAAGAGAACTAATTCAGTTGGAAGGGACCCACAGTGATCATCTAGTCCAACTGCCTGAGCAATTTCAGGCTGACTAAAAGTTAAAGGATGTTGTTGAGGGCATTGTCCAAATGCCTCTAAAACACTGACAAGGCTGAGTGCATCAACCACCTCTCTGGGAAGCCTGTTCCAGTGTTTGACCACACTCTTGGTAAAGAAATGCTTCCTAATGTCCAGTTTAAACCTCCCCTAGTGCAGTTTTGACCCATTTCCTTGTGTCCTGTCACCAGATCCCAGGAAGAAAAAATCAGCACCTTCCTCTCCACATTCCCTCCTCAGGAAACTTTAGAGAGCAATGAGGTCTCCCGATGTTACATGGATTAACCCTTCTCAGCTCCAGGGTATCCATGCACAAAACCAGGGCCCTTCTTGGGTGAAAGGTGGCTTCAAAGTTCCTTTGATGCTTTAAAATCTGTGTATCATCATAGCTGAGCAGCATGGCCCTTAGCTCACACCTATTCTAATCCACCAGGTCAGTGTTTTCCTACCACCTGTGCCCAATTCAGCCTGCATTTCGTGACATGGTCTCCAGGGCTGGTCTGCACAAGCTGCACCCTGAGATGGGATCTCAGGGAACCATGCTTATCAAAAGGAGGGGGTAACTCTATAGTCCAGCATTTTGGCTAATCATTGCTGCATCAATTAGTGTTTGCTGGTGGAAAGCGTGAGGCACCCAAAGCACAGGAGGCATGGGAGAACTCTATATTTTCTTTTCAGTGTTTTACCAAAGAGGCATACTTAACCTATTTATCTCCTTATTTCATTCATAGGTTATTTCATTCCTTCAGGTTAAAAATCCTACACTTGCTCCAGCATTTGGCGCATGTTTTCAGCTCAGGTATTTGAGTCTGATCCACTGCCCAAACAAGACAATTTTCCTTTCAGTCTGGGAAAGACCAGCCATGGCTCTTCTCAGATTTAAAATTTAAAATTTTCCTATATTTTCTATAAAGAAAAACAAGATCCTGGTTTAAGAAGCTCCCAGACTTTCTCATAACTCTTCTAGGCATGTGGAGCTGTATATATTAATGAAGTGTTTTGATTCGCATTTCACAGTCTGGTTTATGTAGTCAAATACAAATTAAATCACACCTTTTTGTTCCCTCTCTCCCTTCCTCCCTCCCTCCATCCATCTGCCTTTGCACCTACCTTCTATCTATGCTGTCCTTGCAGTAACTGAGTATCTTCCCCATAAATTCAGTGGCAATTGAGAGATCTTTGAGGTCCTGGAAGGGTTGGCAGGGTTAAAACACTTCCTGTGGTCAGGTTCAGGGTTTGGATTTCAAAATCTAATTTTCTTTACTTCTTGATAGGTTTTTATTATGTAAAATCAACCTGCAGAATACAGGAGAGGTTTACAGAGAGTGTCTGTCAGTCCTCAGCATCATACAGAACCCCGGGGGATTTTATCTGAGGTCCTAAACCAAACTCATTGCTGTTGGTTGGATGAAGCTGTGTCTCGTGGGAATTCCTCCGGTTCTCTGAGGACCTCCCACGCCTCTCTGCGATCCTGTTCCCTGGGGAATTTTCAATCTTCTGCCTATTTCATTCTGGTATGAATTTCTCAAATTCCATCTTGGCAAACTAAACTCCTTAAGCAAGAGTAACAGCCTGCTGGGATTGGCATCAGTTTACACAGAGGTGTTTGGGTAAAAGACACACATTGTTTGGAGCATTGGAAACAACAAGGACCGGTGTATGAGAGGGGTCAAGATGGAGTCTAGGGAGGAAAGATGAACACCACCTTATTTTCCTTTCTCTCACTGAGCAATACTACCTGAAAGAACCAGTGAGGGAAGAGGTAACCTAATGTGTATGTGCAGAGAGCTGCACCAAACTTGGAACTAGAGCTGAGGAGGCTCTGACGTACCCAATCTCAGGGAGCTGGGCTCTGGCTGAGCTGTTTGTAACCATAGCTTGGCTCTGGAGCTTGGTTTTGGAATGGGATCCAGTTTTTACTTAGCCACCACTTAGGGCTGCATGGAGGAATGGGAACCACCAGAGAGACCTAGCAGCTACCCTCCCATCCCAGCTAATCTCTCTCTTTTCTCTTCTGCTGCACTGTTGGCACTGAGGCTACTTCCACCTCGAATCATCCCCTTTCTTCCTAAATCAGGAGCTAAGGTTGAAGAAGGTGAAAAACGATGGTGGGAATGGTGTCAGTACTGGGATGCAACAGGGAGGGAGTGGAGCTGAAGGACCCTTTTGGCCCTCTGTAGCACATGGAGCTAGAGATAGTTCTGGACCCAAGACAGGAGTGGTCTGGACTGAATAATGTGTGACTCCTGCCCTTCTGGGCTTTTCTTTATGCAGGGCCCCAGAAAGCCAATGTACACATCTGGCTTGCATACAGGGTGCTGGGACTTTGGCGGGAATGTTTTTCTCCTGCTTTTTTCTCTGGGGCACAATGAGGGAAGGTCAGTAGGACAGGGAGCAGCACAGGATGAGCCAGGGAGGGGGTAAGAAGAGAAGAGGACAGGGAGTGTTAGGGGACATGCAAGGAATTCTTTGTAAACTGCAGAATTTTGTGGTTTCAAAAGCAAAACATCTTTGTTTGCACTTGCCTTGCAAACAAAATACGTGTGACTGCTTCTCCTTTATTCCTCATTTGGTGCCTAGTGGCAGCTCTGGCTCCATGAAAAGCCGGAAGCAGTGTTTCTGCTCCTGGTATGTGAGAATGAACTTGTGGTTGAGGGCCAGGCCAAGGAATTTGGCTCCTCTGCCAAGCCCTGCAGTGGGTTGGCTGTCTCGGACACACAGCACGGCAATGAGCATCCCTGCAACTCAAAACGCTCAACCATGGAGCAGTCTCTGAGGACATCTGGCTCCAAGGAGGGTGAGAAGAGGGAAGGAACAGTTTGTCCCTGCCAGTATGGAAAACGTCGAGGAGTAGCTGCAAAAAAGCATTTTCCTGGTGAGCTGGAAACCTTTTCATGATGAGGATTCAGAGCACCATCTAAACTAGAATATATGCTGAGATTTTGAGCATCATTCAACTTAAGAAAAGATCCTCTCTGTGCCCTCTTTATGAAGGTGAGATCCTAAGCACAGTCAGACAGACCAGGTACTGAATTCCCTCAGGCTCACCCATCATTTCCTAAACCCCAGCCAGCGTCTCCTGGCTGCATCTTGGTGCTCCAGAGCTGAAGGAGATCTTCTGCTGTGTGGTTCACGAGCTCTCACCTCCGACAGCTCTAGAGAGGGGCTGAGATGACAGCACGTCACATCATCACAGATCACTAGGGTATTTCAGCTGGTGGCCCCTGTATTATGCTTCATGTATGTGCTGATGTGTCATGTTTTGTCGTGGCAATCATTGCAAAACCCTTAGAAGTCAAAAAGATTTGGGGATCAAGTGACTGCATGCATTGCGAATATCGACTTGCTGAGCAGGGAATGGACTTAAGCTCATGCTTAAGGGAATTTTAGGCTTAAATGTAACCTAAAGACATCCCAGCTTGTTGGGTTTAGGTGGTTGTGCTATGAGAGCACCTGTTGTAATATGATTCACGGCATTATCCACTCCAAAACTTAGGAGAACCCCATATCTGCAGAGTAATGTAGAGTGGTATTTTCTTTCTGGTCTCTGTTTCAATTCCTTCCTTCTTACACAAGCTGTTACATGCGGGCTGTAAGCTGCACACCT
>NW_010161576.1:7690-18265 GCF_000695765.1 Mesitornis unicolor | reverse complement strand
CCTGCTGAAGGTATCACTGCTATTTCAGGTAGACTTTTCCTCCCATACTCTCCATTTTTATTCTGTGTCAGCAGCTGGGTTAATTTTGAAGGGTTTGATCTGCAGTGGGGGTGAAGCAAGCAGCCACACAGACAGGGAGACTTCTGAGCCTGGCAAGTCAAAGAGATCTCTTCTTTCTGTGTGCCTTCCCATGGTTTTATTGTCTGCATCAGCCAGGGTCTTGGTTCCAGCTGCAAGTTTTTATTATTCCAAGAATAATTGCTTGACTAACAGAGACCTCTCCCTGCAGGCAGAGAGAAGGAACAACCCAAATGGATGTTGCAGATGGAGGATCGCTTGGATCTGCTCACAGTAACAAAGTAAAATAGAGAAAGCAAGGGGTTTTTAACAGAAGTGTCTACTTTTCTTTTTCCCCAGTTGGTCTTTCTGTCTCTCAAAAACAAAAGATAACTGGAAGAAAAGAAACATAGGTGGATAACTGCAGAAAGAAAAGAAGCAGAGAGGCAGCCCTTCAGCTTCCCTAAAGGGAAAACTCAAATCCAGTGGCTTACAGCATATTTGGGCCAGGTCCTCTGGAAAAAATGGAAAAGATATCCAAGAAAGGCACCTACAGCATCCAGTTATCATGGGTTTTTGTGAGCCCTGGAATGCCTGAATGGCTGCTCTCCTTGAACAGAAGAATTAGAGAAGGAGATCTGAAAATGGCCTTTTTGCCCCAATTCCTCATTCATCATATGAGTGTCATCACCAACACAGCAATGAGCACAGGAGGTAGGGAAGGCAGCAGTTACTGTGGCAGTCAGGCAATTCGGGAGCCCAGGACTGACAATAAGAGCTGTCCTGGATACAAAAACATTATTTGATCTTGTTTTCCTCTGTTCAATGCCTGGTTTTGCTGATCAGGTTCATTTCCTTCTCTGAGCAAGATTAGTATTAACTCAGAGCAGCAGTGTGTCCCTCCATGGTGCATGGCCAGACTTCTGCCATTGTACTGAGAAGCAGAATGCATTACAAAAGTGCAATGCCTGACAGTCACAAACAGGCTAATCTGCCTGAAAAAACACCCGAGACTTCTCTTTTCCTACAGCAATCTATAGTGCTGAGTTCCCCAGTGCTTGATCCTGAGTTATTGTTGCTAATATGAAATCTACACTTAACCCACAAAGCCCAGTTGCTCTCCATAAGGGATCCAGATGTATTCCTAGGCTCCACAGGCTTCACTTTTTCATAGTCACAGCTGCATGACTCAGTTCTGTGCAGCAGCTTTCATTTCCAAAGCGTTTTGCAAACACAAGCTGACTAAGCCTAGCCAGACCCCATCCTTTGCCAATTGGACTGAAGGGGCCTCTGAGGAACACGACTGCAGCTCAGCCCAGAGGTGTAGTTTCATTTTCAATTGTATAAGCATTTGGGGGGAGGTTGAGAGACAAAGGAAGTTGTTATTCAGTTGCTGCTGAGATTTCATGCTTATTTCTAAAATGCATTTGCCGCATCTACTTATTTGGAAATGCAACAGCATCCTAGGTGCTGGTAACAAGTTCCTCTCAAGACATGGCAACTTCTGGGCCCCAGGGGAAGTCACAAAAGGTGATATTTAATGCCTTTCCAGTTTTAAAATCTGTGACTATAGGAAAGCTGATATCCTGTTTCTAAATCTGTAATCCATCTTCCTCGTTCCACCTCTGCCCCTGAGGCTGGAGGGAATTAGAGCAGGGGTTGTAGTTTGTGCAGTTTAACAATTCTGGCTGCAATAGATCCAAGAGACAAGCAAGTTCTGGTCTCTCAGACTTTTCATGCCATAGCCTCCTCCTCTCATCTTGCACCATCTGGAGACCCTCCCTGTGTTGCACTGGTGGTGGCACCACGTAGACAGATGGGTCATGTACTGGGAACAGCATAGCACAGGGAGAGCATCTTCATTATGTGCCTTCACAGTTATTTAATGATTTTATTCTTCCAAGGACCAGTAGGATCCCAAGTCAGATTAGGCCAAACTTGCCACTGGGACAAGAGTTGGCCCAGGAGAGTTAAGTGCTCAAATCCCAGAGAATTAAATTCCATGTATGACTTCAGACTGCTTGCCTTGCACCTCTGCAAAGAGCTGGGATTTTCCAAGCGGCATTTGAATTTGGAGGTCTGTTCAAACAGGAAACATGCATTCAGATATTCACAGACAGCTTGGAAAACCTCTCCAGTGAGTGCTAAGCATTATCACTTTTAATGTGTAATGATGGAACAAGAAGTGGAAAGTGTCACTGAAGCCACTTCCATGAACCTTCCCTCTACTCACCACTATAGACATCACAACACAGCATCGAGTAATGCTGAGCTATACTTTGGCTCTCAATAACACTCTGTCCTGGTTTACTGGGGCAGAATTATAGAGTCACTTTTCTGTCGAAGAAAACAGATTTTGTAAGGACTACAACACCCTATTTCATGGGAACAAAGTAATGAGACTTTGTTACAGGTTTCAGCTATTGCTGGTACATGATGCTCAAAGTCTTCAGCAGTCTTGAGATAAACAGGTGAAGAGACATGGGGGAGCAGAAACCCAGGAGAGTTAACCCCAAGCTGACCACAGGCTGACCAATTAGTACTATTCCATGCCATAAATGTCCCATTCACTATAAATTGAGGAGTTTGCTGGGGACAGCCCTCTTCTTCCTTCCTTCTTCTTTTTCCCTCTTCCATTGCTGATATCTCAAGAGGGACTTGTCTACTGTCCTACCTCTGAAGCCTACTCCCCCACAATATTGGCTGAGTATAATGCTGTGTACTTTATATTAATACTGTTATTAATATTAGATTTTATTATTACCATTTTATTAAATCTATTTCTATTTCAAACCATGAATCTCCTTTCCGTTTTGTGATCCCCCTCCCCAGGTGAGGAGGAGGCATCGGGTGATAAAGCAACTGTATAAACCATGACATACTCGCTGTGATTTAATTAGGCATCCTCTGGGCATTGCGGTCTGCAGGCTAGTGCTCTGAATATGACAGGCTTGATGGTGAAGATGCCATCACTAGTCTCAGCTTTCTCCTGCATCTGCTGAGACGGTTCAGTTTTAGTATCTGCTAAGAGAAAAGTCTCTGCTTAAAACACTGTCACCAGATGTGAATCCAACTGAAAGAAAAACTCAGTTTCATCAGAGAAGTCTTGGACTGGGGAAGAGCAAGTCTAAGCAAATCATAGTCTGATCTGTACCATCTTGCAGTCTAAGGCAATGAAAGCATCTGTATCTTGGCTGTGCAAGGCGTCATTCAGAAGTTCAAGCCACCCCTGAAGGCATAAGCAAAAAAGAATCATCAAGAAAATCACCAGGAGAGGAAATCATGTGTTGGCAGCTTTCTGGTCTGACCATGGTTTTACTGATTGTTATGTCCTGTAGAATAACTCTGACAATTTGATGTATTTTATTGATTTGTCTAAATACAGACTTGAGCTATGCATTTTTGAGAGCTATCAGTTTCCCTCATAACTGTGTATTTCTGTTTAGGTATTGACTGTTCCTGTAAGAGGCTGTGAGTCAAGTGTGGCGGTCTCCTGAGATGTGCTCTAGCATAGTTGGTCCCATATCAGTGGACTCCATGATGAGTGAAATTTGTTGGTTTAATGACGCAGCACATAAATTAAGATGATCATGCTGGTTCCTCCCAGCCATGGGATCTCTGAATCATTGTTGCAACTTTGGCTATCGCTGGTTAAGAAAAAATATCAGTTACAGATGATTTTGTCCTTCATTGACCTATTCTGGCCCTGATTATACCCAGCTGTGCTGTATATTTTAGCTGTTAAGGAGGGAAGGTGATATGCAATCAATATACACATTGGCATTAGTGGTTCACAAAAAGGAACAAACACTGTGATCCCAGAAAGGTGACAGCTGATCTACATTTACACCACTTGCTTTAGATATATTTCTCTTCAGAAACACCAGTTGCATGTTGCTTTTTCTAATGGATCATGATGAAACTTGGACCAAGCTGCTGCGCTCATTACATTTCGGCTCTTCCCTCCATGTAGTGTTTTCAGATATGCTCCAATTGTTCAGAAATGCCATTAGGGATCACTACCGTTTCTAGTTTTTCATGCATTTTGAACCCTACAGTCTGGGATCCCAAGGAGTGTCTGTCTGCAGGGTACCAGTTGTGGCTAATAGAAAATTCCCAGATAAACTCCTCTGGAATTGCCCTGGACTTAATCATTTGCACCCCAAAAAATGAGTATCAAAGACCACCATTCTGGCCATATCTCATAGTGCTTTGCAGTGCCAAAACTGAAAGCAATGGTGGTTCAGGTTTGGCTGTTTCTGGAAGGATTCTACAATGAACTACTAAAAAATTGCATTAAGTGTCCACTGTTAATCCAAACTCTGGATGTTTTGAGGTGATCACAGAAGATGGTTAATTTAAACAGATGATATAATTCCTTGAGGTACCTGACTTCCCTGTTGCACATCGATGAGACACATAAGCAAGTGTCTCCGTGGACATATGAGACTGCACCACAGTCAGCAGAGATTTGGTCAATGGGGCGGCAAAGGGATTCAGTTGCCTCTAAAACCCAACACCTGTGTTTGCTTAGCTGCATCTGGACTGTATTGACTGTGTTGACTGGAGGTTCAGCTAATGCAAATGAAAACACCAACTGCCTTTTGAGGTGGCATCGGGTGTCTGACATGTTCACGTGGTGCCAGATTATATAGCACAAAACCTGTTCGTTCCTGTGCCCAAGGGAACTGACAGCTGGAAAGCCCAGCCAGCATCTCACATAGCACTGGATGGTTGTATTTAGGCAGCAACTGCATTTCCATTCACTGCAGTGGGAGCTTAGATGTATATCTCACATGCAGACACCTAATGCAGCCACCTAAATGTAGGTACCTTAATTTCCAACTCAATCTCATCCTTTTATGTCCTTTATGTTTACTATGTTTTCTAGTTCAGAATACTTTAATAAACATATTACCACTAATCCTGAAAATTAAAGGAAGACAGGTTGCTCCTATGCCAGGATACAGACTCTTTGCAGCTCTGTATTTAGGAGATGGATGGGAATGACCTGGAAATGTCACATCAAATATTACTGAATAAAATGTCATTAATTTGTCTAAGGAAAAAAATAAGCTTCACCTCCTACTAAAGAAGTTCACTTCACCTTGCCTGGGCAGTCTATGTAGGCAGAGGAAAACTCAGATTTTTAAGTCAAAGTCCAAACTTCAGTTGTGGAAGGCAAGATATGAAAGTGAGATTAATGCCCGTGCCAATGAGTCCAGCAAAGGATGATGACGCTTTCACATAAACTAGTCATTATATCCAAAACTTGTTGCAGGAAAAGTCTTGCAATTCAATCTGACTGATGACCCAAACACATGGAAATGGTGATGGAGGTTGGAGAATGGCTGAACAAACCATACAGCTTCTGAGATAGGCTTCTGGACCTCCCTCTCACCCCAGAGCAGTGAGCAGCACAGCTGAGTTATGCATCCACAGTTGTCAAACCAGAGACACCCTGGAGGCACAGGCAATTTGAATATTATACTTATTTCTATTTTTTCCCCCAGATGAATAATATTGCCTCCATGTGCAGAAGGAATAAGGACTTCTGTGAACAACAGGAAGCTAATGCCTGAGAGGATCATCACAGCAATATTTACTGCAGCCTGCAGTAATCTCTGCCTAGTTGTGATTTGCTGTTATGCACCAAAACAAGTTGCAGAGAAAGGAAAATATGAATTTTATCAATCTGGTATCTGAAATGAGTTCCAAGCTTGTGAGGGGCCTTGCGAAGGTGAAAGCTGAGAACATAGAGGATGAAAGCAGAAATAACAACCAAAAGCATGTGCTGGGCCACATGGGACTGGGAGGAATTGAACTGGTGAGAAGTTGAGTTGTTGACGTGAGATGCATGGTCTGATCACCAGTGGCATTGGCTTCTTCATGGATTTAGAAGAGGTCACCAGCTGGCCACACACAAAACCAGATGGACCACATGATTATCTGCAAAAGGCACCACAGAGTCACTGCTGGATGTGAAAGTCTACAGCGATGCTGAAGGGCAGCAGCAATCAGGAATTACTTATTGAAAAGATGGTGAACGCATTAAAGCCCAAGGGAAAGATGGGTGACACTGGAGGTGAATTTCATCTTACGAAGTTAAAAGTCAAGTCTTTGAGAGAGACGGTGAGGGTGATGCTTGGAGAATGTTTCAGGCCATTAATCTGGAATGATACAGGAATCTCAGTAGAGACCAGACGGGAAATATTTAAGGAAGCAATAGAGAACACAGTAGGGAACTTATTGGGAGGCCTAAGCAAACAAGGAGGAGCTGGACAAACATCAAAACAAGAGCATTAGAGGGAAAATGCAAACAGAGCCAAGGATTATGGGAGAGTGGAAACAAAAGCACAGAACAAAGCAGAGGAAAATTTCCAAAGGCAAGTAAACATTTTCAGGGTAAAGAGAAGCACCAGGAAAACAAGGTGTGAATTTGAGATGGAAAAATATTTTGTTCAATGGGAACAAGAGTGTATCAGTGCTAGGAGCACCAAGAGGAGTTCTGGTGGCCTGAGAGCAAACAGGAATGAGAAGGTGAAGCTGTGGAAAAAGTATCTGGCTGAACAATTTCATCTACCCGGGTATAATCACACCAGACCAAGATCAAGAGCATAGCTTGTAAGACAAAAAAGCCGATGACTCTGAGCCATTGTCAGATGAAGAAAGAGAGTACATAGCAGCAGTCTTTGCCATCCTTTTAGCAGTGTATGTCCCAAAACTGTCAGAGATCACCCCATGTCTATGGAAAAGAGGAGGTATCAAACAATTGGTCAGAAGTAATGCATGTATTACTGCCACCAGTGACACTATGAAGACATACATTACACCGCAGTGGAAAAATTCACAATGGAAGTAATTGCTGACTGATTAAAGTAAATTACATAGGAAGCAACGGGTGGAAAACGCTAAAGTGTGGGAGTGGGTTAGATCAAATATCCGTGCTCTGAATATGAGTAGAAAAAGAGTGAGGATGGTGATTAAAGGTGTTTCTGAGGATTATTTTCTAGAGAGAGAGAAGCACCACAGAAAGTAACAAAAACAGACCTGTTGCAGCTAAAAGCATTGTAACAGCAGTTGCTCTGTGGAGTGGTAAGAGCAGGGGGAGAGTTAAGCAAGAGCTTCAAGTCAGAAGGTGTCACAGAGTAACCGTTAGCATTTCATCATCTTCCCACACAGTGTAGTAACAGCCCAAGCCGAGATGAATCTCATTACAACGGGTGTTATACCATTAAGATCTTTATCTTATGCAAATGACACCAAGCAATTGGTAGACATATCAGAATTGGTGATGATGGTCTTCACACACAGTAAAAATACTTTGGTTAACACAAACTTCCAATAAACACCGAAGTGGCTGGTGCAGGAGTGGGGACAGCAGTTGGAGGGAAGAAAATGCAGGAAAATAACAAAAAGATTAATTTTTGTTTCTCAGGCAGCATAAGCATACCTGAGGATTTCCTCCAGAAGGAATTTTTAAAGACATATTCCTTCAGTAATGCTGTTGTGTAGAAAGTCACAGTCTCAGAGACTAAGTGTGCCTTCATGGAGCTGTATCTGAGGTACCTACAGCATCTTCCTGGGCAACAAGGTCACCTGTCTTCAGTGGAGTAGGTATCAGACAGCAGGGACCATGGATGTCCTTGGACCAAAGCAGATGCAAAGTGGAGCAATTTTAATGTTAATAAAGAAGCGAGGGGAGAGGACTCAGGTCAAGAGAAGAAGAGAATCAAGGAGCAAACTGGAACAGCTGAAAGATGGTGGATGTAAGATGGAAAGCAAAGAGAAGGCAGACGACCAAAGAAATACATTCAACCTTGATCAGCATGGTTTAGTCAAGAGGTCATCAACCACCATCAATTATGCACTCCAGCTCCTATGTGTGACCTGAGTCATTGGGTGGGAGTGGACGGGGCGGGGGGGCTAAACCCCAGCGTATATAAAAACCCAGAGAAGTCTTTGTCTGCTCCACCCATCCTTTGCCACTTGCTTGCCTGGGTTGTCTACAAGGCTAATACTGACACTTTCCCAGGCACTCAAGAAAATCCACCTGATTGAGTTTAAAAAACATTTTTTTCATGCACCATTCTGATTGGACCCTCTCTGTGTGAAACCTGAGGAGACAACCCATGTTCACTCTCTCCAGGGAGCTGCAGCACCAAAGCTCTGACTCTCACTTCATAAAGCTTGCAAAGTGCCAGTAGAAATTTTTTTTTCTCATTACTGACATCAGGAAATAACACATGGGTGAGAAGAAACCCCAAGTTGTCCCAGCCACGGCTGACCCACACCAGGAGGAAGAATGGGACAGAACCCTTTGCAACCAGGCTTGGGAGCTGCCTCCTGTGATAGCACGGGCTATCTCCATTTAAAGTGAGAGAAAATCAATTTCCAATCAGGGGATGATCAGAAAATGGGCCTCCAGAAAGCTGCAGTCCATCTGAGGCCTTTCAACCTCATCACACTGATCAAAACACAAACAGAACAGAGAAACCATTAAACTATTAGGGACCACTCTCCTACTGAGACTGTCACACCACATAAGCCAGAGCTTCTCCTTGTTCCTAATAAATATGTGTATTTAGCCTGTTTTACTATGAAATTAGGTTTTTGCATCACTTCTCCGCCTTCTCCCCTCCATGTGCTGTTGTCCAACAACAAATCACTGTTGGCCAACTGAGGAGCTCAAGGGTAAATACATTTCCTTGGGCTTGGAAAAAGCAAGCCACCCCTGGAAAGCCCAGTTCTCAGCTATTCACTCATTCACCCACAATAATGTCTAAAACTATAAACACTGTGGACAACAGAGTCCAGCAGCCTCACCAAATCACTCAGTGGGAGGAGGTTGTACACAGAGATAACAGAAAATTTTTGTATCATGCAGAGGAAAAGATAATCTGCCAAGAGAGGCAGCTCTGTTGAAAATACAGTCTCATTACAGATGGCACAAACAAACATGAGTTTTTACCTTAGCAGGAATAATATGCACAGGCGAAGCGGCACTTCAGGTGTTTGTACGTTGAAGAACAGAGCTGATTCCCACAAACGTGCCTCCCAGTAAAGCAGAGCTGCCTTATCTTCCTTGCTGTTTTATCTCAGCTCAGGTACCTTCATTACTCTGTAAGAAAAATGCAGCTTTTCCCTCCTCTGGAGCCCCCTCTTTGCCATGTGGCTCCCTGGAACGCTCTGAGTCATCAGTGTGCTTCAGAGGAAACCACACAGCCCAAGGTTTGGGATTTGGGAGGGAAGTGCGCTCCTGGGGAGCTTTGCTCCAGGCAGGAAGGCAGAGTAAGGGTAAAATGGGGAAAGGGAGGGAGATGTAATCCACCAAATAGATAGGGTTCTGCCCACAGATATGAAATACAATTTTCCTCAAAGAATTAGCAAAACCTTCTGGGCATTTATATCTATGCCCTGCTAGCTCTATCTCACAACTTGAGACAGAAAACATTGCATTTCCAGCTATAATACATTTCCACTCTAGTTGTTCATGTTCCAGAGGCAACTTTCAGCTTAACCAGCTCTTTTCCATCCCCAGTGTTTAAACCCCAAAGCATGTAGGTAGAGCAACTGCATCTCCCTTCAGCTTTTGTTTGGCAAGGCAAGGCCAAGCAAGGTGCACTCCTTCAACCCTCATATTTACTACTTGAGGGGGAGAGGAGGAATAAAAGGAAGGCAACGCACCAAGCTCAGTGCTCAGGAGGTGATAGGAGAGAACCTTTGTGTGCTGCACAGCATTATGGAACCAGGACTTCTTCAGGTCACCCTGGCCAAGGTTGGTGTGAAGTCAGGTTGATGTTCAGCACATCCCTTTCCCTCTCTGTGTCCTCTTGACCCCTAAAGCTGTGTGTGTCTGTCCCCGCTGAGTTGTAAGTTCTTTGCAGAAGGCACCATCTCTTACTAATCCAGGTGTCATCTCAGTGAAGGCCTCTGGGGCTCTTATCTCTTGCACCAGAAATAAAGTTTGCTTGTTGCTGAGGGACTCCAAGGGTTGAGACAGGCTGTGTTAGAAGCTGATACCACCCCACACATCCTTCTGTGATGGAGAAGACCAGCTTCAGCCTTTACCATTAAATCTTGAGCTTTCTCTGCAGCTGTTTGTAAGATGATGTAAATCTTCTAAGCATTGCTGACAACTGTCTGCTTGTTTCATTATGACCCCTTCCCTGGGTTCACAAGGCTTCTGGGTATTGATGAGTATGTATCTTGCGGCATGAACAAACAGCCAATGGATCAATGTTTGCTGATGCAAGCTCGCTGAGATAAAATATTGGCTTTGTTTGTTAAACTTTAATGACTGACCTGCCTGACAAAGCCAAGAATGCAGTAATTCCCATTTCCCTAGGCATGTTTAGCTATTGGGTAATTACACTTTAAGCTCAATGAACATTGTTTCTTTCAAAATATTTTCTCGCCACTCAGTTAAAAAGACATGTAATTAAACCTCAGAGGAACGTATCGCAAATTTATGGTCTGCGCGAAGCTGCTTTGAATGACAACCCACCAGGCTTCACA
>NW_010161576.1:0-7659 GCF_000695765.1 Mesitornis unicolor | reverse complement strand
GTTCAGTGGGTGAGCATGGCAGCTGCCCACAAGGAGATGCAAACCCATGAAGTCAGCGTCCGTCCGATCGTCCTTTGGGAACTCGGCAATGAGGAAAGGTTGCAGCCTAAACAGAGGAGCTATTAAAGCAGGAAAAGTTGCATATATCATCTTGTCTGTGATACATACCATGCTCGGTTACCATAGCGATGGACATTATAGGTAGCTTCAGAGGAGGGAGAGAGTGATTAGCAGACAGATAAGGGAGAAGACTGTGTTGTACCCTCTGCAGTCAGAATATTTTCATTAAGATTATAAGAAACAGGATCTCGATATTAGACAGTAGGTGTTTTCATTCTTGTCCTAATCTGACTTTGAAAGTATTAGCAACAAGGGCATCCCTTGCTTCCCTCAGCAAGCCATTCCAGCACGTGAAAGATTTTCCCAGTATTTGGCCTCCTGTTGTCTTTATTTCCCACTACATGGTGCTTAATCTTCACAAGTGACAAGGAAAAACACCCCAAGTCAACGTTTCCTTTTGAAATTTGTCTGCTCAAAGGCTAACTTTATCAAGTAATGATTTTGTGCTTTGGGCTAAAAACTTGCTCCCAAGGCTTCAGTGCATAGGTGAATTTTATCTTTCAAATTAAAAGAAGGAAAAAACTTTCATAACCATTTTATCTCAGACTGAGCAAAGCAGAGGAATGGAAAAAAATGCTGCCTTTTACTGGGACTGGAGTGATTTTGCTCTCCTAGCCTGGTTCCTGAAAAAATGATGCCTGTGTGGTCTTTTGCCTAGCCATTATGCATCAACACTTTTAAGCCCGTTGGCCAGTATCAGCCCTCTTTCAGAAAAGGGTCTTTGACACTCTGTGGGGGTAGAAAGTTCCTACAAGTTACATTAATATCAGCAACCAGGGAAAGGATAATTAAGGGCAAATTAAAGGAGAATAAAATGCAAATTAATCTATGTTAATGGGCCCACTAATGGAAAGGCAACTCCTAACTCATCCTGCAATGCAGCAGCCAAATGCTGCTGATCAGTCAGCAAACGCTTACTGGTCCTCAGGCTGGCAACCCAGGGCCCTACCAGCACGGCTGTAGGTTGTCCTTTCCTGATTAAAATGGTAGGGGACACTGGGAGGAACTGGAAGTACTGCAGGATGCAAATGTGCAAGGGGCTAGGAGACCGAGTTGCTTAGGGAGCAAGAAAATTGTGTCAACAGCTCTCTCCAACAACAGCATTTAAAAAACAACTGAATAGCATCTATTGTTTCTCTATTTTTTCTACAACACATGTTGCTGCAGGGCTTATTTCAGCAATGCACTTGTACCCACACATTTAGCAAAGGCCAAAGGTGTTCAATGAAATTTGTAGTCCTCTGCAGAAGTGAAGTCAGTGGAGCTTTACAAATGCAAGATGTGAAGCGAGTGTTTAAGAGCTTTCTGGGATGAAAGTTGGACATAACTGGAGTTTTGGACCAAAGACCTCCAGAGGTCCTTTCCAGCCTAAATTATTTGAGTTTGCATCTTAAGAGTGGTCTCTGTAGCCTGTACGCACAATACACAGCTCTTACCTTAATCCTCCTTAGTTCTTACCTTCTCAATGTAAATTAGTCTTATTTTCCAGACTGTCCTCCAAGAGGATCTTCAGGTCTCTGGTTTTCTGGATAAAGGGTGTCAACCCATGCTTCAATATCCTTTTTGAGCATGAGATGACCAAAGTAGCTTGCAGCATCCAAGTAGAGTGCTGTGTCCCTGAATGCATCACACAGACTTTTTCAGTATGGATTGATGGGGTAAATATGGGCCACACAGCCTGGCTTTGATTTTAAAAGATTTCCACCTTTGCAGAGGGATTCTGATTGCATCCAGTTTATGTGGGAAATAAAGATGAAGAAACCTCTGATTATTTGAGGATCCAAAGACATGGAACTGAGTGGAACTTCCAACATGGCGTTAAAAAGATGCCAACACCTCTTTAGTCTACAGATTGATCTGCTGATGCCAACATGAAAAACTGAGAAGAAAAAATAATCCCTGTGCTTTACTGTCTTTGGTGTGTGATCTCATGAATAGTGATGACTCCAGGTAGCATTCAACACAGCTGAGGACATGACCTTTCATGAACAGAATGAACTCAGTCCACAAATACCATTGCAGAAACAAGTCTTGAAAGCATGACAAGGTTTTCCCACCCATTGGCCCCAGGGCTTAACCGTGAATGATAGCAGAAAGAGCTTAGGACACATTGATTTCATCCAAGTAAATCCAAATATTTATTAACTCAAGAGCTAAAATATTGACTGATGTCCAAGGGAATTAAATATCTGCAATAAGAGACTCAACATATATAGAAAGGAAACAAACAGTTCAGTGAGCAGCTTGCTGGGAAAAAACAACCCGCTTGCCAGGAGCAGCCAAAACAGCCAGATGGACAAAAGCCCACACTTCCCTTGAGCAGACTATTTAGGCTTCACAATACCTGAGAAGATGCTTGGCCCCACTGTGGTGATAAAGCTACCGTAAGTCCCAGGCCAACTTTGCTGTCCATGGAGAGAAGGAATCTAAAGGTGAGAGAGTGAACTTGAATGAGTGGACTCTTCTTTTCTCCTTCAGTGGATGGGACCTAGGCAATCCCATAGTAAACTCAGTACTCTTGCACGATATTCTGTCAGTCAGGGTACTGAATAGCAAGGGAAGGGAGCTGCCCTCCATCCCTGCTGTTGAATTTTGGTCAAAATGCAGAAAAGAAGGCCTCCTCAGACCAAGGGAGCTGAAATCCATAGATCCCACTAGCCAAAACAGTGCCAAATTCACCAGGCTATGGAGAAATTGGGGTGAGGGGACAGCAGGGACAGGGGATAAACAGTAAGGAAAGGACTCTTCTCTGCCCCACTTGCTCAAGCTGGGTCACTAGGCATTAAGAAGAGCAAAATTCATGTGGCCAGGCAGGAAGAACGAGCAAGAGGAACCTTGATCCTTGACAGCCATGGGTTTTCCACCAGGAGGAACTGGGTTCTGCCTCCTTTCCCAAATATTCTTTGTGTATTTTTCCTCTGGCCCTCAATCAAGAAGGATATGATCAACACAGTGAGCAAAGAGATGATACAGATCTCCATACAAGTCCATTGGTCAACACAGACCAAGTGAGTTGACTGCAGTCAACCACTGATGAGTGGACTTCCATCCATACAACATGGTCCAGTGACAAAGAGTGAGGATGTACCTACAGAATAATCTGTGTTTTTGACCAAGGCTGTATACAGTAGAGTGCAATGTATTCCCAAGTTTCCTAAGCTCCCCTGAATGCCATGACCATGGCTGCAGGTGTGGGGATTTTTAAGTCTTGCTTGATAAAGGAGTTAAAAAAACCCCTCTACTTCTAGTTCTGACTTACTACAAGACTTTCACAAGGCTAGGAAACATTCCCAGAGCAGACAGATAGATCTACCTCTTCTACATTGTCCCACTGGGAACTGGTGGTGGTTGTTTGCAATTATTGTGGGCAGGTTTTTCCTTAACTTCTTTCAAAAAACTCTTCCTCAAGTAATTGTGCTGGCTGCTGCTGTGGGTGCTTCCTTCTGAGAAATCCCACCAAATGCAATCAAGCTAGGACAACTTCCTAAGACATCTGCTCTATCTCAACCACAAAGGAGAGGGTTCATGAGCAATGCCTTGCACAGCAGAAAGGGAAGCCCCCTTTCTCTGCAGGAATACCCAGGGCGGGGAACACATGGGGGAGGAAATCAGAGTTGGGGATTGCAAGGCCCTCATCAGGCTTTGTGGTTTTTTCCAACAGTTTTAGAAATCTCCTTTCCTGGGATTGCATAAGAAGAGGAAGGGAAATGAGACCTCAGGGAGGGACTCAAACATCATGGGGCAAAACTCCAACACCAGCTCTTCTTACTAATCCAGATTATGTCATCCCCTTTCACTATTTAACTCCTTTTGCCTGCTATGTGTCTATTAGAGTTTATTCAGGAGAAACTCAGAGTGACTCAGGTATCTTTCCTTTGGCTTAAGACTCGTCTGGATTTTAACAAGTCAAATCAGCCATGATGCTATCAGATGTTGAGAAACAAGGAACTGAGCTGGTGTCTTCTGGGAACAGAAGGTCAGAGGAAGGATCAGCATGGTCCTGAACAACCAAAATGGGAGAATATGTCTTATGGTCCCCAGACCTGTTCAGATCTCTGCAGCAGTATATGATGGCTGTTTGGAGTGATGCTGTTTGGAGTGATACTGTTCAGGGCCACTGGGACACAGAGAAAACTGAAGGTCCATCTGTGCTGGTGTGAAGTTGAGCTGGAGAAATGGGCTATAAAGGTAGACCAAACCCCCACACCTGGAGACAGCAAGAGAGGAAAGAAGCTGGGCTGAAGGAAAGCATAGAGTCTAGTGCTCACCTTTCTGATGTTTCATGGTGCTGGCAAAATTACATCATATCTAGACCTTAAACTCAGGGACAAATGGAGTAATTTTAGCAGAACTTACTAGCTACTCATCTACTTTTCCAAAGTGAAAAAGGAGGGTAAGCCATGACTACAGCAGTGCCTAAATCCCCAGGTGAGGTCTTGGCATCTTTTGATGCTGCATGACCTCAAGCCAATCCCTTTCTATTTTCATCTTTCATCCTACCTTGGTGTATTTAGGCAGTGAACTCTCTGAGACAGGTGAGAAAATTCGTTCAAACACACCATGGCTGGCTTTGCACGTGAAGCTTCAGTCCATGAGACCACACAGCTCTGGGAAAACCCTATTTTATCTTTAAGAAAACGTGCTCCCATGTGACAGAGAAATAGAAATAGTAATAGTGGGAAACAGGACCTTAAGGCTAAATGTCCTCTGGAAATTACCTTGATGTTACCATGATAATTAAGTGGGTTTGATCTGCCAGAGGGAGCATCCATCTATGGACTGTCCAGCCAGGGCACTGTGCAATGGAGGGTTTCATGATAGAGATGTGGACCATGGCAGCACGAGGCATCACTGTCATTCATCTCTGCAGGACATGGACACCCCAGGAGAAGGACACTCCACTATCAGGAGGACAACCCACTTTCAGGAGAAGTGCAGATTTCAGTGGGAGATGGTTGAAGGAGCTGAAAAACAGAGATGGACACACACCAGAGCTAATTTTGTGTTAGCATCACACCAAGCCTAATCCCTACCCCCAGATCACCCAGAATCAAATTGTCAGCATGATTGTGTCCAACTCCATCAAACTGGGAAAATTTTATTAAAAATCTCTCTTAGCATTAGGAGTTCAAGCCAGAACACCTCTCAGTTGATTATTTTTTCATCTGAGCAACAAGATATCTGAGCACACAATTTTCCCGTGTCCATCTACCAGCAGCTATTGGAAAGCATGTTCATTTTAGGCTTCGAATAACAAAAACAAAATCTAAAGATCTTTCTTTACCAAATTTCAGAGGTTTTAAGCCAGGCTCATGTTTTTCAGTTCCTCCTTTCAAATCACCAGACCTGGCGGTGCTGACCGCTGGATTTTATCTCAGCTAGAGAGTTTAATTCCCAATTCTTCCAGCTTCAAACTGGCGTTTTGCTTTTCTGAGGCCAACTGTGACATGGCAAAGGCCTAGCATGAGGCACGGAAAAAATGAACAAAATGGAAAATTAAACAAAAGCTTCCAGCTTAGCAACTTCCCCTACCCAGAGCTATAAAAGGGAACAGTGCAAAGACCTGGTGAATGGATCCTTACAGCAAACTGTTCATGTCTGGAGATATTGCTGCCACCTTTACATGGAAAATCACAATGCGGATGAAGGGGTTTTCCCAGGCTTTTCCTCAGAAAGCTCTTGGCTCAGCTGAGTTCCAACACAGATTTCCTGTGTCTGGCTCCCCAGCGGTGCTCGTCCCCTTCTTGGCAGGCCTCTCAGAAACTGATGTTGATTCCTGAAAATCAGGAGAGTTGAGAATTGAGAGGAACCGCTGTCATCTCCTCCCGATGCCCCCAGTATCTCTTGCCTTGAGCCCCGGCCCCTCTGGTCAGAGTGGTGTTTGCTGCGGGGGGTCACCATGAGAACTTAAGGCAGGACATGGAGTGATGTGCTCAGAGAATAGAGCTGAGTGGAGGAAAAAAACTGCCTTTTCGCCACCTTTTCATCACAAAGAGATGCTAAATGCAAACCTCAGCAACACACTTGCTTGAGGGTGATGGTCTGAGCAAACTTTGATCACTGGTGTGGGGCACATGGCGTATTTCAAAGAAGCAGCGCTACTAAAAGTATACAGAGGGAGCCTGGTTGTACCTTCCTAACCTAAACTTTTTAAGAACCAAGCAACGCTATAGCTTGGGGCCTGGCACAGGCCAGACACAGGCCAGGCACAGGCCACTGATCATGTCTAACACACAAGGGGTGAGGTGTGAGAACTGCAGCCAGACGCAGGAGGAGTCCCCTGTCTCTCACAGACGCCTGAGGTCCCCTTTCCCTTGTCCGAAGAGTCACAGCACCATAACACTAGGTAGTTTCCTGATTCTTTTTCCAGTACCAGTATCATGACTCGAGTCACCACCAGGCCATTTCACTTCACAGTCAAGAAATTCTGATGAGGGGCTGCTCTTTCACAGCCTTCTTGGAGAAGCGTCAGTGATTGCTCATCCTACAGTGACAGGGTCCAGGCTCTCTGCTCCCCAAACTGTGGATTACTACCTGCTTTTTCATTTGTTTTATCCTCTTTCAGGGGTAACACCATACAGTTTATTAGCCCATCTCCTGCAGCAGCTGGTGGTGGGTCTGGGTGCTGAATCAGGAGTATTGCACAGGCCTCAGTGCTGCCTTATCCAACCCAGCACCCTGGGGTGCCAGACCTGTGTCCCTACACAGCTGGAAAACTGGGGTTCAGGAATAGGACTCACTCCTGCAAATACAGCCCTGCAGAGCGGGAAACAGGGCTGTGCCGTGAGGGTAACTCTGGAGTGAGCCCCAAGAAAGCAAGGGGGCAACAAGGTCAGGACTAGGGCAGTGATCCTTCCCCTGTACTCAGTACTGATGAGCCTATACCTTGAATCCTGTGTTCAGTTTTGGGCCTTTGACTAAAAGAAGGACATTGAGGCACTGGAGCGTGTCCAGAAAAGGGCAACAAAGCCGGTGAAGGGTCTGGAGCACAAGAATTATAGGGAGAGGCTGAGGAAACTGGGGTTGTTTAGTCTGGAGAAGAGGAGAGTGAGGTGAGACCCTCTACAACTACCTAAAAGAAGGGTGTAGCGAGGTGAGAGTCAGTCCTTTCTCCCAAGTAAC
Organism: Mesitornis unicolor; assembly: GCF_000695765.1. Classification (NCBI taxonomy): domain Eukaryota; kingdom Metazoa; phylum Chordata; class Aves; order Mesitornithiformes; family Mesitornithidae; genus Mesitornis; species Mesitornis unicolor. The sequence continues at coordinate 417 of NW_010161576.1, read as the reverse complement.
AAGCAATAGGAAACAAGGGGGGAGGTTTAGATTGGATATTAGGAAAAAAATTATTCACTGAAAGGGTGAAAGGCATTGGAACAGGCTGCCCAGGGAAGCGGTGGAGTCACCATCCCTGGAGGTGCTCAAAAAAACATGTAGCACTTGGGGACATGGTTTAGTGGGCCTGGTGGTGTTGGGTTGCCAGTTGGATGTGATGACCTTAGAGGTCTTTTCCAACCCTAATGATTCTGTGATTCTATGATTTTACCCAGAGGGGATGCAGCGCAGCAGGGAGAGGGACTGTGTGTGTGCAAAGCCGGCTTGAGACAAGCCCCCTCCCTTTTTTCCCCCATAAGGGGGGGGGGTCTGCCCGTTCAGGAGTGGCACAGCCGAGCGCAAGTCCTGCCTTCTTCTTCCTCCTCCTCCTCCTCCTCC
>NW_010161575.1:2131-2356 GCF_000695765.1 Mesitornis unicolor | reverse complement strand
CTTTATTTTATTTATTATGAAAAAATGCCCTATTTCCTCCCACCCGGCCCCACCGTGGGGGCTTAACGGGGCTCAGGGTCCTCCACCTGCTGCCTGAACCGACGGGGGACCGGGGGGATGTCCCCCCTCTCCCATCCCCAGCGCCCTCCTGCACCGGACCGGGGGGAAGGAGCCCGGCGCTCCCGATGGGGTGGCAGCAACGGCAGGTTTCCCACCTGCCGCGGC
>NW_010161575.1:0-1991 GCF_000695765.1 Mesitornis unicolor | reverse complement strand
TGCTGCTACCTCCCATTGCTCACGCCGCAGCCGACGCGATCCTGAGCGCTGCCAAGCGCACGCTGACACAGGATCAGCTTTTGCTTGGAATTTCGGGGCAGGATGCGGAGATAACCCTGTCACAGCCCATCTCTTCTCCTCCGCACCTCGCACTGGGGCAGGGACCCGGTGGCTCAGGGTGTCCCCTCCAATGCTGGGGAATCCTCGGTGGGTTTTTATTCCAGTTATTCATCCGGCTGCTGCCTGAACCCATGTAAACTCGGAGGCAGTTGTGGCTTGTGCACGGGGTTAGGGTGGCACCTCGGACGAGGCATTGTCCCTGCTGATGCTGACTGTATCATGGTGTCACTTAGGTTTGCCTGGCGCAGGATCCCCACACGGATAACCCCGCGTCCTGCCTGCCCGCCGGCAGCACTGAGCCTCGGCGATGCGGTACGTCTGCCAGCATGTGCTCCCGCTGAGGTTGGGAGCGAGGCTGGCCGCCCTTCTTCAAACGGGCTGCCCGGAGGACGGGGGACCTGGCGGGCTGCCTGCATGTTCCTGGGGTGCTCAGCCCTGGTGCAGAGAGTGTGGGGTGAGAATCACTGGGAGGTACTCAGCCCAGATGTGGGGAGCATGGGGCGAGCATCCCTGAGACATGCTCAGCACCCCTGGGATGTGCTCAACATCCCTGAGATGGGCTCAACACCCCTAGGATGGGCTTAGCCCCGGTGCGGGGACGTGGAGTGAGCATCCCAGCCAGTGTGGGTGCTTTGCCACCTCCCGCGCTGCTGGCAGTGGTCCTAGCATCCCCAAACATCCTCGCTGTCCCCCAGCCACATACGCTGTGCGGCAGGAGGGGGAGCTCGCACTGCGCTGGCTAAACAGGAAGGGGAGCTGTGCGGGGTCCTGGGAGCCCCTCTCTGCCCCAAGCAAGGGGAACCCCCTTCCTCTGAACCCCTCCCCTTTCCGCCAGCCCTCGCTGCAGCTCTGGCGCTGAATTTCCTCTGAGCCCTCCTACCCATATTGTGCTATTGATTGCTGAGCTGAACTTCCTCCCGAAATCATTAAAGCTTAAAAAATTGATGGCATAATAGAGCCCTTTATTAGACAGATAACTTTTCTGGCTTTCTTTCTTTATTCTTCTTTTTTTTTTTAAATCAACACAAAAAGGGCAGAGCCTGAGCTCAGATTTGTGTCCTGTGTCCTCAGGAGAGCCGGGCAGTGTACCCTCCTCCGCCCCATCAGCACAGCCATGCCAGGCTATTTATTAGGAAAAATGGCAAAGCAGGAATTGATGTTTGCAGGTTTTTTCTTTTAATCTCATTCTACTCTCTTGCAGCCTGCAGATAGGTCTATTTATTTCTGTTCTTATAAATACAAATATTTGAATGGAGACTGTAACATTTTATTCTCTGTCATGCCCATCCCTCACTCTAACAGCGGTTGAGTTCTTGCTCGCTATTTTATTAACAGTTGAGTTTTCCTGAAAGAAATCCCTCCAGGCTGGCCATTACCGTGTCATTGTATAACACAGCAGAAAGATGGATTACCTGGATGGATCGCCTCCAGCATGACTTCTTCGAGTGACAGACTTCAGCTAATTCATCCCCCGCTCCCCTCGCAATTGGTCACCATCGTGATGGGTTTTATAGCTTCTAGGAAATATTTGCAGTATCTCCCGGCATGTGGTTGTAAATACAGGTGGTGATTTTTCAAGTGGGAGCGTTGGCAGCATCCTGCTTCCTGCAAAGTCCCAGCTCCTGGAGTCAAGTCAACCCCTGCGAGTTCTCCTTTAGTGGAGAAGATTTACTGTTTCTGGTTATTCAGAGAGGTTTTGAGGTGTGTTCGAGTGCATCTGGAATGATGAGAAAGCAGGAGGAGACGAAAAAAAATTTGCACATTTATGTGTGTGTGTATGGGAATAAAATAAATCACACAGTTTTGAAGCCAATATAACATTTGATTGAAGGATCCTTTAGTGATCCTGTGCTGGAGCAGGGGCTGAAAGT
>NW_010161574.1:38963-49881 GCF_000695765.1 Mesitornis unicolor | reverse complement strand
GGTGAGGGGGAGGGGGGGTAGGTGGGGGTCCCAGGTGAGGCTGTTGAGGGCAATTAATGCCTGCGCAGGTGCACTTGGGATCCTGGAGGTCACACCAATAGAGCAGACAGCAGTTGAGATCAGTCTGCAACCTTTTATTGAGTGGAGTTCACAATTAGGTCTCTCTCTTCTATCCAGGTATGAATTTTCTTGTTAAATTATATTGAAAATGAAACAAACATTTGTTTTGATTAAAAAATTGGCAATTTAGTTTTCTTGAAGTAGCTGGAATTTTATGGAGGTGAGCAATCTGGATCTGAGGCATGTGGCAAAATTTGGTTGCGTGGTATATTGGTTGGCAGAGTGAAAATTCTGTTACAGCAGCTCTATCTTTTTGTTTATTTTTTAAGTTGTAGACTTTTAATTGAATAAGAAAAATGAGACTAAAGCTAGGCATTGATACTGTTACCTATTTTGATACTGAATCCTATTTTATGTTCCCCATTAATTTTCAGGCTTTGAGTTGAAGGTTTTTCTGTTGACAGTACCTAAGTGTATCCTAGATGCTGACAGGAGTAAACCTGGAGCTTTTGGAAGAAAACAGTTGTTTTTTCTGGTACTTAGAACGTTTTGGAAACAGCTTGGGAATGTTGGAGTCAGCCTATTGGGTGGATGTTTCTGCAGAAATGATTGGCAGTTAAAGCTCACAGTGCTGATATTTACATTGTTATCTTTAGGTTTTGGACTTTATCGGATACTGAAGAGACTGAAGCACTGTATGCCATGTTGCAGGCTGTCCCAGTGCTCTGAAGCTTACATTTCCCTGTGTTGCACTGGTTTTACTTCCAAGCATCTGAGTTAGAAACCTATCTCTAGTTTTCTATGAGATAAATACAGAAATTAATAAAAAGTTGTCAGAACAGTGAAGACTGTTATAGCAAAGCAAAATCCATGTCCCAGGGAGTGAGAAGAGAGTGATTATTGGAATTATACCTGCTTGTGTTTCTTTGAAGTGAATTTCAGGTTGTTCAGAGTTAATAAACTTCTCTTTTTTTTTCCCCTCATGTCACCTGCACCTGTCCATGAAATTCTGTGGAAGATGATTAGAGGTTGTGTGGCCCGTAAGAAATATACCCTGGGGCTTGTAGGGATTCATCCTGTAAGCTCCAGCAGGTATCCAGCCTGGGTGTTCGAACTGCTGCAAGTTTAACAAAATTTGTTTATCAGGCAGTAGGAGGCTGTTTCCTCCCTGCAGGGGATAAGGTGGCAGTGGGGGAAAAATTGTGCCTTACTTTAAAAAATGTGTTCAAGATTACCAGGCAGAAGTTCTACAAAGTTCAGATTGCTATCAGGAGGAATGCTAATTCTCTTCTTCTGCTGAAATATATCCTTACAGTAGCTTAAGATAACATAAACCAAGGCTCCTGAAAGACTTTTAAACAGGTAAGTAGTAATTGTCTGAACCCCAAAATAACGGGGAGAGTGCAGAAAAAGCCTGTTTTTGTTAGCACAGTTGGATACCAAGGCTTCACTCTTATAAGCCTGCTTTGATCTTTTAATTTGTTATTGGAGTTAAGGTACTTGTACAGCTGTGAAATAGTTTTGAGATGTATTTATTTAAAATCTTTTCTGAGGAGTAGCCTCCTGAGGTGGGAAACTTGTTTTCTTGAGAGCCCCAATGGGATACCAGTCATCCACTGTTCCTTGAGCATCCTTCATCTCAACACAGTGCAGGCTACAGAATACACTGAAGCCTGTTCAACAGCAAAAGAAGGACAGTTTTGAATAGGAACCACATTTGGGCTACTTTACGCAGCAGGGACAGCTGGTTTGAGGATGCTGAAGTTCACAGTTTGTAACGTGACATCTGGAAGGTACTACATCAAAGCCAGGCCAAGTATATTGTTTGGGGAAGAATCAATAAGTGCGTAACCTGCTGTGGACCCTCTTAAAGAGTGCAACGTGTTTTCCGCTCTGCGTCACTAAGTGGAGATGCCCTTGTGTTTTATGAGTGCAGATACTGAAATTCCGTTTGACTGTTGTGTGATAGCACAAGATAGTGGAGAAATCTTGTGTTTACTGCTTCCCATGAACTTTTTTAATGCCTCCAGTCAATTTGAGTTGCAGTATCTCGCCAACTGCTCTGGTTTGCTTCAGAATTGTTACATGCAGCGCTCCCACTGCATTTTGCTTTAGGAGTGAAACTAATCCAGGCAGATTTTGGAAGGCAAAATACAAAAGCTGCTACAGCCTGTTTATATACCATGGCAATATTTCTGATAGTAACTATATTTGAAGGGTTCCTGATTTGTATCCCTATGGAACAGTGTATTTTCTATTACAAATACATTAATTACATGTATGCATTCCTGTTCTTCACTAGTAGATAAGCTATTTATTCTGTCCTACCAGTAAAAACGTCTGTATTTTGGTACTGAAAATTGTGGTTTTTACCTTGAGTCATTGCTCAGCCTGAGTATAGATTTTGATATCACATAAGTAACATGTTTAAAAACTGATAGACATCACTTGGATGGCACTATGTCCTTCCCCCCCTCCATTTTTTTAACAGCTTTCCAAACTTCTGTTTCTCTTTCAAAAGTGAAGACACCCAAGGGCTCTGTAGAAGTTTGTTGTTCTGATAGTTTGACAGTGATCTTGACTGAAATTTTTTCATCCTCCTCATGTATAAAATTGTGTATGAAACACAATACCCGACCTTATGTATTAGATCTTTTGCAAGTCAACATATTTGTGTTGAATTATTGATGGTATTGTCACAGTTGAATACAAATATGGTGATTTTGTTTATGGTATTAGGTGAACACCTCCTAGTGAATCTTCCTTTTTTGAAATTTTATTATTCAAGGTCTGAACGATTGTTCCACCCAAGTTAAGTCTAGTCAAGATTTATTTTATAAAGATTCTCACAGTAATGATTTGAGCCATTCAGAAACAAATGCACTTATGACAGCATGGGAACATTGATGAGTGATCACATTTTAATAGGTGGGGGTTTTCCTAGCATAAAAAGGAAGAATAGAGAGAAATTGGAAAATAAAATGGTGTAATGGCACAGGTTTTAATATTGATGGTAACTGAAGGGCAAGTTTGGAGACTAACATTTGTTCTCTTGGATAGCTAAGCTCATTAAGTGAGACCTAAATGGGTTACTTTGTGTCTCTTTGGCAGGAAATATAGAGCAGTTGGGCAGTAGCTAATGTGTTTCTTTCAATAGCTGATGCAGGGCATAATAAAACAGGTTGAAATACATTTGCATGCTGTAGGCAGAGAAGAATTAATTAAGATTTTTAATTCTCATCTGAGTGAGAATTTATACCTTGAAATTTAAAGCATGGTTAAAGTTAACTGTAATTTTCTTTGAAAAATCATGATAAGCAGAAAACCATTAGAGTGTGCTTGCTTGGAAGCATTTAAGAAACAGAAAACCAAATACTTTTTTCATAGTTTTTTGAACATCAATAGAATAAAATTCTGCAGAAATACAAAGGTTTAACGTAGATGGATATGGACTTCCTAAGTTTAAATTTAAAAAAACCCCAAATAACAAAAAACAAAACCAAAACAATTAGCATACACAATCTAGCCCTGCATTGGGATCACTGTGGGTACAATGCAATTTAAGTTTCTTATCGATGAATCTAACTTGTAAACCAGCTTGAAGTAATTCCCAGTGACTGTGATGGCTCTTTAATTATGAGGGCACAGCTAATCAGCTGAAAGCTGTCCTCTTGCTGAGTTCTGCCAAGAAATTGTCTTGACACCAGCAGATGCTTTTTTCCCCCCTTTCCTTTTTATTTATTTATTTTTTAAAATATTTATTTTAAGCCACTGAAAACCTTATGAACCATCCTCTGTCATCTGTGGAACAAACTCGGTGTTGGTACGATGGCATGAGTGGGTTGTTTACGCCAATGCCAGTAAAGCTGCCGGCAGCTGTTGGAATGGAGTTTTGCAGTAGTAGGTCATCTTACAGAAGTGGGTATTAGCAAGCTGGAGGGGCGGTGAGGGAACAGCCTTTATTGAGCACAAGTGTATCAGGCCTGCTTTGTTTAATACAGCATATATTTTTCAAAAATTTATTGTATAATTACCTTGATTAGATGAGAAAAAAAGTGCTTGGAACTAATCAAAGAGCTACAATTCATTGGTTTTAATAATCATTATTTTTCCCCTTGTGAAATGCAGGTGCTTGGTTTGAGTGCAAGGAGGGTGGTGCTTATCTTCTACAAGCTTTGATTAATATCTAATTCTTTGAATTATGGAAGGAACTAATCAGATATTCAATTTGCTAATCAGCTTCTCAATTTGAGAAGTAATATACTAATCACTTAAGAAAATCAAATGTGACATACGTTTAAGGTTTTTTGACTTAAAATTACAACCGTCTTAGAGAGTGGGGAGCTAGGAGGATCTGCTTACTACTACCAGTTTGATGTAGTGTTAAGTCTGAGGCAGCTGCAACCTCTCTAAGAGTACCAGAGAGGAGAAAAAGCTCAGAAGCAGATGCTGCAGGACTTGCTGTTATGGGCTGCACTTGAGCTCGTGTCCCTGGTGCCTGCTGCTTTTCCTACTGGAGCTCCTAGTGAAGAGTGAAAGTGAGAAAGCAGTGTTCACACTGCTCAGCTGATTACTTGTGTCCTCACTCTGGGGGTTTCAGTGGGATTTCCTTTTTGTAGGTTCTTATCTTTTAACGTATCCTGACTGTGGAAAGTCTTATTTTTAGTATTTGGTTTTGCCTTGTAACAGGTGTCACTGAGAAGGCAGCAGTATGTGAAATATTGTCACCAGTGGTGTAGGCCTTTTTCTTTGCACTGTTGGCAGGCGCTGCTACTTGCAATGGGACTGTTTTTCTTGTCCTCATGGGAGAAGCTTTTGCTGACCTTCTTGCGTTTCCTTTTCCTGATGATTGTAAAGTGCTCCCTCCTAATGAAGTTGTCACAACCTGCTTCCTTTGTTGGTTTTTCTCTTCATGTTTGTCTTTTTCCTGATGAGAAGTGGACAGTGCTGTTCCACTACTTTCATTATAAAAGAAGCAGCTTCATTTATGTTTGCTCTATTGCTTGTGCTCAAGGTGCATTATGAGACTGGACGCTATTAAGATGGATGGGAAGCGGAGATGTACTTGAGCCTTTAAACATTTAAAAAGTTAGAGTTAGCTGCTTATATGTGGCTTTAATCATTAGTAATGCTTTCTATGTATTACAAATCTGTAGAGATACCTCTGCTAGGCAATGATGGCTGTTTTCAAATAAACTAGGGAGTAAGCTATGCTGTCTATATGCTTCCCATTTATAATGTTCTATACATTAATGAAACCAAAGTCAGAAGAGCAGTCTACTGAGAACATAAGACCAAACTGCCTGCCTTTGTTACAGAACTTGTTAAAATAGAAAATTTAATGGTCTTTATTACATTAATTGCTTTCTTGATTCAACTCTAAAAACATAAAATAGCATTTAATTATTATTTAATCAAGATTTAATTTCTACTTAAACAGTTTTGTACCTTCAGCTCTTATATGGCTCCATCTCTTCTTTTTTCCATTGCCTGGCAATATTTGCAATTGTAACTGGCTGAATATTGGTCCAGAAAGGGATAGGGCATTTGTAGTTGGAGATTGAAGGCATAATTGGTGTGGCAATGATATCTACCTCTGTGAATGTGTTCCCTTTGTTTATCTTTGTATAATGAGTAGGAGAATGAATGTATCCCCATCTACTTTAAGTTTATTTAATACCAGCATTAGTCAAAATATGTGCTTTTGATATGTATTTGACTAAAAACCAACACATGCTGGTCATGTATTATCAAAATAGTAAAAAGCCTGGGAGCTGAACGATAAATATTGTGATTATTGTTTTTTGTATGCCAACTTCTACAAGCTGGTATGAGTTTGACCTGTGGATGATGGAAAAACGCCATTTTAAAATGTAGGAACATCAATTCTGAAGTAGTTTTAGTCTTCAGCTGTCTCTGCCTGAAGTAGTTCAAGTTAAATATACTGTTTGCAGGCCTTCTCTAGGGAATGGGCATGCAGAATACAAGGGTACATTTTAATATTTGATGATCATTGAACAGCCCTCAGGTTTTTATTCCCCACCTTTTGATATTATGTGTATAGATGGAAGCATGAATCTAAATTTTACTTTGAATCGAGATTCAAGAACTCTGGGAGTATTTGTATTTCATTTTCTACTTTAGAGTTGATGAACCTTCTAAGTTGAATAGGGCAGAGGTAGAAAGGCATGATAAAACTATGAATGAAACTTCCAGAAGGAACCTGGTCTTGTTTTGCTCTGTGACTGAGGAGGACTTTGCTGAAATGATGTTCAGATTCATGAACTTTGATTATTTTTTTGCCTCAGTGACGATGAAGGATTACATTCTTATGTTAGAGCAAAGTTTGGCTGCTTTGGTTTTATGAGAGTTAGGCCAAAGGGCTTTTGAGGTCAGCCTGTGTCAAGAGAAACCTGGAGAAAGAGGGGAGAGAGACTGTGGCTAAGCCAGGGCTGCATCAAGGGCTGGCTGAGCTATATTTTACTTGTGGAAAAAGTATATTGCCAAGCACTGAAAGCAGCTTCCCTCTTTGCTATGAATCCATAAGAGGATATTCCTCTGGGAGTATTTGTTTTGTCTTCATGAATATTTAGTTTGCAGTGTGTTTTGAATGCGTTGTTATAATATTTCCATCTTAAATACCGCCATTAACAAAGATGGGGAAAAAAAGAGAATGGCATCAGTTAGGACAGAGATGGGGGAGTGTGTGTCTTTATATATGCTCAGTTAGCCCTAGAATCTACTTGATTTATGGCCAGATTGTGATACTAATACTCACAGAGTAGGATTTTGTGGAAAGATTCTGCCTAAATGGCCAGGACTGCAGGTGCTTTCTCCTTGGAAGGAAAGACACGGAGAAGATATTCCCAGTGTGATTCAGTAGTGCCTGCAGCATGGCAAGTCCTGTACCTTTTAACTGCAGTGTCACTAACCATGAAAAACAAACAATCCTGTGGTTCAGTCCTCGTATTTCTGCAGCCTGTTCTGCCTGCCAGTAGGCGCATAGGGTGCTGACGCTTCTGGTATATTTCCAAAAGGCGTTTCAGTCTGGGATTCAGTCTTGTTCGGTCTCTTGTTACTCTTTCATTGGTATTTCTGGGTGGGGGGGAGACAGCAAACAAACAAAAAAGCTTCCCAAAAAAATTCAACAAAAAATGAATTAAAAATCCCACACCTTTAACACCAAATCAGGGCATGTATCAAATGGCTCTTTGGCAAGCACTCAAAGTATTCTGTTTTCTGGCATTTCCCTTGCACAGTTGCCTACTGGTGATCAAATGGTACGTAATAATGAATTTTCCCATAGAAATGGGAATGTCATAGCAGCCTTCTTATTAAGGGGATAGCTTTTAATAATCCTAATATTCTCCTGGTTATCTAGAATAAGAAAGATATTTCCTATGGTGTCATGCTCAAAGAAATGTGAGACTTTCATTAGGTTGTAAATAAATCTGCCTGCTCCTTCAGAGACTGCGATAATGGCATTCAAAATGATGCTGACATCAGCCCAGCAGTTCTTGCCACTACTGAAAAAGCAAATAGTTGCCATTTAATTCTAATGCAGTGAGATAGCCTGGAGCTAAATAATACATTTTTGTTAGTAATTATTTAGCACAATCTCAAGCTACAAAATAAATTTACATACGACTTGTCCCTTGTCGAGTATCTTACTTAGAGGGTGTACAGGAACACAAGAGGGGAAAAATGACTCCAAGAGGATGGTCTGTTTGCTTTATTTCAACTGTTAACATTATCAGAAGCCTTTAAATAAAAATGAAATATAAATAAGTTACTGGTTTTAAACATTTAGGACTCCTGCATGCAATATTTAACAATATTCCATCAAAGATATTACCTTTTTATGTGAAAAGGAATTTATGAATATGAAAACACTTTCCTCAGTCCTTAGGTGGGGAACTTCTGTTTGTGGTTGTTTTTATTAATGTTCAAACAACTGAACATATACAATGAAGGCTGTGTGAAATTCTTCCTCTTCTCATTCAGTAAATTGAAGAAAAAACCCAACCAACCAACCCAATTAATTACCTACAAATCCTTATGGATTTGTTTTTACATAGCTTTAAATTGGAGCGCTGGTTGTGATGAACTGAAGGTTAAATATGGCAGATGTTCATTCGTAGGCAATGATGTGAGCCCCACTCTTTGTGCTTAGCTGTAATCTTTGATCCTGTGTGCTTCTGGATGAACTGGACGTGACTGGGAGGGCTCCTAGGGGCTGTGAGAAACCTGGCCCTATTGAGACACCCTCTGTCCTCACCTGTGCCCTTGCTGAGCTTCTAAGAGCAGTCCAGTCACCACATTGTCCAATGGAAATGTGCTGGAGAGCCGTATGCAGTGTGGCTCTGGCAAATCCTGACAATGACTGTACTCATGAGTAAAAAATAATGTTTCTCTTTAACAAACTCCCTCAGTGGAAAGTGCTGTTCCTAATTTACATCCAATTTTTACATGTCTGTGGTTTGGTTCCTCCAAGCCAGCACTGATTGCACCAGAATTGCAGCGCTTCTCCTGTTGTCCCAGTGTCCTACTTCTGTCTTGTCAAATATTGATGCCACAGGATGTATGAAACAGTATAGTACGATGGCACATTTTTAGGGCACCCTTCTCTGACACGGGGCGTTTTACTGGCTGACAGGCATCTCTCCTATGAGGGAAGGCTGGGAGAACTGGTACTGTTCAGCCGAGAGAAGAGAAGGCTCAAGGGGGATCTTATCAATGTGTATAAGTACCTAAAGGATGTAAAGAAGATAGAGCCAGGCTCTTCTCAGTGGTGCCCAGTGACAGGACCAAAGGCAATGGGCACAAACTGAAACACAGGAGGCTCCATCTGAACATCAGAAACCATTTTTTATTTTCACTCTGAGGATGACCGAGCACTGGCACAGGTTGCCCAGGGAGGTTGTGGAGGTATTCAAAAGCTGTCAGGACATGGTCTTGGGCAACTGGCTGTAAGTGTCCCTGCTTGAGCAGAGAGGTTGGACTAGATGATCTTCGGAGGTCCCTTTCAACCTCAGCCATTCTGGGATTCTGTGAAATCCTCAATCCGGTGTGTTACAGCTTTTTCTTTATAGTAATTTTTCATTAGTGTTTGACTTTCAGGCAAAGAAGAGAGGAAAGCAGCACTGAAACAAACATAGCAGGCTATCTTTATACAGATTGTCTGAAAAAAGAAGGGAAAGTTAGTCCTTTGAGTTAATTGGAGCTGTAGATCTTAGTTCTCTGAGGGTGGGGAAGAAGTTAAATCTGGGTCTCCCAAATCAGCTCATGGCCTAGTTTGTCTGATCCAGGCATACCCAGCAGTCACTGGGTGGTACTAGAGAGGCTGTTCTGGGACTGCAGAGTGGGAATAAACACTGCCTGATCAGAACTGAGAGCTGCTGAAGCTGCTGCCGTTGCCTGCAGCCCTTCCTCAGCACATAGATTGTAGATAAACAGGGGGACTAATTATGTTTTTGTAGAGAGAATGACCAGATAAAAAAATAGGCTGACATGGTTTATCAGTGAAGAAAGATTTATGTGGAAAAATCTGCCAAAAACGCCCCTATCTGAAACTTCAGGTTGCAGTGATTACCTGTGTTCACAGGCTGGGATAGAAGAAGCAGGATGCTGCGTGCTCAGATAGGTCCTCAGACTAATAGATAGGTAATGGGGTCCTTATTGATTTGTAAGGTGCACCTTGACAGAGCTGCTTGAAAGTCCGGGAGTTTATTACCCAGCCCAGTCTAAAGCTGTGGGAGTTTGTGCCTGAAGCAGTTGCCAGCGAGAATTTCTCTGCAAATCGAATCCCTTTCTATTTAAACAGGAATCAGACTGATAGTGGGTTTTCTGAGATGAATTAACGTGATCTTTATAAGTAGCGTTATGTAGGCTATAGGTCCCACCATCTCCTTCCTTGCCTGCAGCCTGGCTGCCAAGCAGATAGCTCTTGAATTTGAAGCATGGCCTACAAGAATGTTTTGTATGCTGCTTAGTTCTAGTGTAAATGAGCTTTTTTTTTTTTTTTTAAGAGAGACCTTTTTTATTCTTGCGTGTCTTAGTATGCAGCATTGGTTGCTCCGTTTTCCTTTGGGAGAGGTGATGAGGATGCTTTCATCTTTCTGAGGCAATGTAATGTAAAACAGATGAGAAGAATGACAGCAATTATAAACACCTCCTTTAATAACCATTATTTTTATTGGTGATGCTTAAAATTTACATGCAGAATAATATTTCTGTGATTTTGTGTGAAGACTCTTAAAGTTGAGTTTTATTCCTAGGAGATTTTATGTTGGGGAGCTTTTAATGTGTATTTGCTAATTTTTGACAAACTGAACTGCAGTGTTAAAATATTCTGTTTACAGTGACAAGTGAGTGCAAATCACGTTGTAAAGGTTGCCAAGCTGAATGTTTTGTTTTTAAATATTAATTTGGAGTGGCTTATTCTGAGGCAAGTGCAGACGAGGGAGATGGTAGGTTCAACTGCAATTTGAATCTAGTCCTGAACTGTGATTCACAGTAATTAGATTATTAACATTTGCTATTAAAATACATAAAATTGTATTCAGCTGGATTCAACCTTGAGATGACCCATTAGCAAGCAGGCAGACCTGAGAAAGCTCCTGGGGGTTTCTGAAAAGAGATGGCATTTTATTGTAATGCAGAGGAAAGGGGAAGCGCAGCACGGTTCAGGCACCTTTATCATGGTGGCAATTGTAGCCCTTCTTTTAATTGTCTAGCCTAGGATTGACTTGCTTTTCAAGAGAGTCACATTTAGGGAATAAGGGAGCTAGATTGTCCTCAGATTGTGATCCTCGGCATGGAGTGAAGACCTGGAGCTGTTCCCTACATCATGGGGACG
>NW_010161574.1:0-38932 GCF_000695765.1 Mesitornis unicolor | reverse complement strand
GAAAAACTGGGAGAGCCTGAGGTCTGTCTCACTGTTGCTTCCCTAGTCAACTACAGTACGTGCTAGCTGTGGAGCAGGGGAATTATTATTTATTTTTTTTCCACTAGAAACCCTAGACAACCTAATCTTCCCACATAATAAAGATGAGAAATAATTCCCTCTGGTTTGGTCCTCTGAAGTGAGACTACGTGTTATCACTGACTTGGAAGTGTGGACTTGTTGATGGTGTGCGGTCATGGGACTGAAATATTTTGGCCAGATCTTTAGCAAAAGCCAGGAAGATCTGAAAATGATTGTTCTTTATTGTGACTAAAATATACATTGATAAAGGTTTCATTGCACAGAATATCTGGAATTTATCACTTCAGATATTTTGACTTCTTGAGTTGTGACTATTTCACACCCTGAGTCTGTGGGATTTTTTCTCAGATAGGCTTTGATTCACTGACTAATAAAATTTTCTTTTTTTTAAATGGCATGTTACTGGGTTACCATCTACAGCATGCTTCTCAAGTACATTATTTAGGCAGAAGCATGTTATTTCTAATAGACTATATGCCTATCGGCATGCTAGTAATGACTTAATAATTAGAACAAATAAACTGCACTACACTTCAACATGCAATAAATAGTGCTATAGCATTAATATTGACTTACACCAAAGGTGTTAAACTCCTCTAAAAAAGCGGAACAAGGAGCTAAGTTACTTTTGAGTGACATGTAGTAACCTGAGAAACCGAATTCTGAAAATAGACCTGAATGACGAATATAACTATGAATTTTATCGATGATACTCTGCTAAAAGAGAAGCCATCAAAAAAATTGACCTACATAGTGGCCTTGTCTCAAACTTAAGTAGCTTTGTTGAGCTTTCTGCACCTAGACTGAAATAGACACTGATAGTATGGAAGTCCTCAGCAGCTAACCCCTGCCTCTAGAGATATAGAAAGTTGGCATCATTTATCACAGGCAGTGCCATGGGTAATGGCTGTGCTGTATGACGTGGTGACCAGTTGCCTTATATGGTTGGAGAGTATCATCTGTTAAATGTCTTTGCATGGCATGCCATACAGAATTAGGATTATCACACTGTATGCAGGTGGATTGATTTTTCAGTTGCTTGACTACTAGGAAAAAACTGAAGTACTGTAATTGAGATGAATGGCAAGGAGGAGATGTTATTATAAATAACCTTGCTTTTTTATAGATACTGCCAAATAGTAGAAGCATGTAGGAATAGAAATGTGAGCTTTTAATGCCTCTTGTAAGTTTCAGCTATTCTGCATTTCTGTGCTGTCATCATTTGAATGCTGGTGTTAAAAGATCAGGAGAATAATTTTATTTCTTAGACTAATTTATTCTTTAACTTCCGCCCCCTGCCAAATCTACATAAAGTTTTAGCTATTGAAGTTTTGATATTAGTGCAACTGGAACCAGGTCAAGACAGCATTCTTAATGTGTGTGTCAAATCTCTCAGATCTACTGTTAGTTAGTTCTAACTGGAAAAAATAAATGCATAGGCCTGCGATAGAGCTTTCTCCCTATGGAATGGTGTTTTCTGGCCATGCACCTTGCTCATGCTAAGGGATTCAGAGTTATCCAGGGCAGCCCAATGGATGATCTTGCCAATGCATCGTAACTCCTATCAGCTAGGCTCCCTCAGCTGGTGTCTGGGTGGTTCCTTCTTCCAATTGAGAGAAGAGCTTGGAAAGATAGCAACAAACCTGTCCAGTTATGTCTGTGTAGGGGGGACTGAAGGCTCCTTTCTCTTGCTGGGCACTATAGTGTCCTCTCTGGAGACCCATGTCTACCTGAGAAGAGGGCTGAGGGAGCTAGGTGCTGCTGGAGGTTTTCTTTGAGCTGCCACTCACTTTCACGGACATTGAGAGCTCAACGTGTACCCTCTTGTATCTGCCTGTGGCCTACTGCGCTCCACTGGGGTACATTGTTGCAGAAGGTAAATTTAAGAGGTCTGATGAAAACTGGAGGCTGAAGAGGAACAGTGACAGATGACATCTTTCTCTCTAGTTGTTGCTTGGGAATGAGAGGGTGTTGCTCAAATAATGTGTTTCCTTTTGTCTATTCAAGAGCACCCTAAAAAGGGAAGGTTGTGAGTGTTCTTGAACTCTGGCTTAAAGCAGAGTTTTTGTGGTAAACATTTACTCTCTCAATATTTCAGCTGTTTCCTGCTCCAACACCATCTCTGGGCAGCTGAGATTTCAGTCATTTTTAAATACATTTCGTCAAGATGCCTTTGGGATGCTTCCTGAGATTTCATGGTAATTTCATTAAATAACTCAGCTGTTAGTTATCCCCAGATTTCATTTTGATTGACTTAATTAAATGAGCTTTGACTTTTTTTGATATTTGAGTAGAAGAAGCTTCTCCTGGCATTTGTAAATGTTCAGGTTTTTTTTTTTTTAAGTTTGTAATTAAGTTTTATATTAAGACTTGCAGTTGTTTCTCTGCTATTTGAGTATGTGTGCCTAGAACTGCTATCAGTGTTTTCCATTTTAGCTCCATTATGCTAGTTTCTGTACTTAACATTCTCTGAAAGTTTTCTCAGACTTCTTGAATGTAGCTGTTTTAAGAGATTCTTTGGTTCATTTGGTAAAACTGAATTATTTTTAAAGTGTATGTGTGAATTTGCATAATCAGCTCTCTGGAAGGTATCTAATCTTTAGCATTGTTTGTGAACATCACCTCGTACAAGTTTGCCTTCAATTCTGATCTGGGGCTTTTAGACAAATATTTTAAATGTCACTTTTACAAGTGACAATTTATTTTCAATTGTAAAAGTTAAGAAAATGTAAATTTTGTGTGCCTCACAACAAACCCCAAATTTTTTAACTGCATGTTCTCAGCGAATCCCAAATTTAGTGAAGAGCTGTGATGAAAGTGACAAGCAATTACTAATTAAATTAAGAAAAAGATAGCATTCTTCAGGTAAGCTGATTATGTGGACTATTCTAATGGCTATCTGATGGTAGGTGTGTATTTTATTTCCCTGGCAAAATGCTGCATCTAATAATGGAGCTTGAAATGCCTTTGAGTTTTACCCCTCAATAGTTAACTTATGTAGGAAAAATGAAATGAAGGCAGATAAATAAAAACTAATAAAAGAAGAAATGTACAAAGGAAAAAAAAGACAAAAATGGTGAGGTGGTGATTAAAATACTGTAAATAGTGGCAGAGCATATTGGAGAAGGAAACTGAAGAAAGCTAGACAAGACTGTTAGAGAAAAATAGTGACTTCTTTTTACCTCCAGTGCTGGATGGAATACGCTTATGCACCATAATTGGTTGGGAAATGTATACAAGGAGAGGAAAAGCATCTGGCTACTGCATGATCTGATTCGGGTAAAATTAAGAGAATCTAAGGACCACATCTAGTTTGCATTAGTGTGAGGTAAAGAACTGCAGACTACATCTATTTTAATCAAATGAGAGAAAACAAATACTGTTTTTTGGCTCCTTTTGTAACATATTTGGGGAAATATCCATTAATTCATGTTGAATGTTATGTAACATAATTGAGGAGGGAACAATTGCAAGCTGAAATTTCAATTTGCAGTGGTTTGGTTTTTTTTTAATAGCTAGTCTTTGAGGAAAAATACCATCCTTACAATAAACAGGGATAAATGGGGGAAAAAAGTACATGTAATTTTAAACTGCCCTCTGACCTTTGGCTCATTTTGAAGTGTATAAATCCCACCATACTACAGGAGACTAAGGTTTAAGTTTGCATCCCAGCAAAATGTGCTTAACCATATAGGTACTCTTGTGATCACTTGTCTTGAAAATTGTCTATTTATAATAATTATTATTCCTCTCTTATTGGAAAACTCCAAGCCCTCCTGTGTTTTGTAAAGGCATTTGTCTTGCAAATGTCCATACAGGACTTTTGAGGTTTTCCAAAAGGGAAATAGCTTTTATTTACTTGTGGCTTTACATTTTGTTTCTCCGCTGTTCTGATCCATATTGCTGTAGAATAGTACTTCTGAAGGAGACAGCCACTTCAAAGCCTTGGCCTATGTACAGGTACTGTACATTGGTACTTTCTCAGAACAATTACAGAATTTTCTTATTTTTCTATACATGTATCTTGCATGTAAATAAATAGGTATCCTAACAACTTCTGAAATTATATTTATACACTTCTTAAATGTTTATTATATATAAGTTTAAGAAGTCTATGCCTAGGGAACAAGGTAGACTTTTAGTTATGTTTGACAGCATATCAAATAGCAGAGAAATGTTTTTGAAATGAATCAGATTGTTAGTATTTAGGCCTTTTCATTTGGAGACACACATTTTATTTGGGCAACAAGCAAAATGATATCTATATTTATGTTTTTTCCTGCTCTTGTTTTAGGTATTGCAGTATGACCTGCTTTCCCCAGGACTGCCTCTATTCAGTAAATTTTTTGTTATCTTTTTCAGTGCTACGTTCAGGAAAAATGCTAGATATTAAATCAGATAAAAGAGTGAGACAGTATTTTTGTCTTTGTATTTATTTATGAAATAGAAATATCTTAATTCCATGAATAAAAGCTAGAACTGAGAATGATGCCGGAAATTTGTGGAAGGATAGCAATGATAAAAACAGCAGTCTATGGCCTAGAAATAAGATTTCATTTAGGAAATGGGTTTGACTGTCCATAACATAGAGCTAAGCCTATATTGACTATAGGAACTAGGCACTTTCTGGTTCCTACATGGCACGGTACCATCTTGGGATCCCTTGGCTACCTACCCATTGGTTTGAATTGCTGTTGTTGTGTTCAAAGCTTGCTCTACTGTCATCCTTTCCCCATTTTTCTGTTCTTCACTCTTCTGCTGAAAACATCCCTCTGTATAGTACTGATTCAACTGTTGAGAATAAATATAAGTGAGCTACAGTGCAATATTTTGAGTATTTCAGTAATATATTATTTATATATCTCTGACACAAGTAGTGCATGGAACTCCCTTATTGACAGCTATGCAGCAGCATCCCCTCTCTATTTTCACATTCATGCTGCCAGGATATTGTGTGTTTAGGTAGTGTTATTGGGATGTGAATAGGATTTTGTGTTGCAATGCATTTAAACTGCAGGTATTTTTTGGGTCTCTGCCTGCATATGCCCCCTGCCATCCTTAGTTCTTATAGAAAAATTTCTTCATTATCTGTCAAATCATTAACCATTACACTTTTCAAGAAGACAGTCTTTGTAGATTTATGACCCGTTCATTATTCCATGAAATTCTGCATGTCTTGATTGCAAATATCATCATAAAATTAATCAAGGTTATTCACATAAATGAGAAAAGGGAGTATTTGACCTGTGAAAGTGGCAAACAATCAGCTGTAGAATTTCAGTATCTTCCTCCAGAACCACAAAGGTACATTCCTGTGGTGGTCTCTAGAGGTGCAAAGTATCTTGTCCATTTGGAGTTGAATGTCCAGTATCCTAACAATGCATTGTTAGGAATTATTACAGAAGAAGTAGAAAACAGAACTGAACTTCATGGTGTCACTGAATAATTCCACAGTGTGCCTGCATATTCAGACAGATTCTGGTCTCCTTGTCTTAAAAAATGTAGTAGAAATGGGGTAGATTCTAAAAAAGGGCAGTGAGTATCATCAAGGGTGTGCAATGACTTCTGTGCAAGGAGGGACTAAATTGGCTAGGACTCTTAATCCTGAAAAAAGGGAGCTTATTTTAGAATTTAGAACTCTCTAAAATTGTAAGTGTCATGCAGAAAATGAATGGGGAAGAAATGTTCGCTGTCTCATCTATGAAAAGAACAAGAGGAAATAAATGAAACCAGCAAGAGCTGGCTTAAAGCAAACAAAAAGAACTACAGATCAGTGCATAAACTCCTTGCTTCAGGAAGCTGTAGATAATAGAAGTTGACATGGGCTTAAGGTATGATCGGAGAGTTTCAAAGAAAAGAAATCCATGAAGTGTTCTGTTAAAACAAATCCAAAACCCACACAAACCCCTCAAACAAGAAGGCAAATAAAATCCTCTGAAGAAGCCTCCAGCACTTTGGTCTTGGAAATCTACAAACTGTTGGAGAGTGAGAGGGTATTCTAGGCTTATGTGCTACTTGCTCTGTTTTGAAACTGTTGTATCTCCAGTTGACTTTTGTTATTGTAGACATGCTAGATGGACCTGTGTAATCTCATATACTCTTGTGGTCTATCAGCAGATTAGCAGATGGAAAAGTTATTTTTTCATATGTTTTATTTTAAAATAACACTTTGTTTTTGATGTGTATCTATGTGTCTAAAGCTGTCTAAAAATATGTCCATCACAACCAAGTGTTAATCAGTGCAGTTCAATTTAAAGTAGTACGCTAGGATAGGAAGCTGCTTTCATGAATTCTGCACTTGTGGCAGTGATAAAATTCTTGCTGCTTATATGAAAATATGCAGAAATCTGTTTTGGGCTTTATGGCATTTGTTTTAAAGCTTTATAGTTTGATTTTGTCTATGTATGTATTGGAGTAAAAACTGTAAATCTGATGGTACATAGCAAATACATTTTGAAGAGTATGTTTTTTTGAGAACACGAATGTTTCCACCTGTTCCATTTGGATAACCCCCGCTTTTAAGTAATGCTCAGTGAAAAAGTTAAAGAGTGTGTCACTTGTTCTTTTTGTTTTTCTGACTTGTTCTGCCCATGCACTTACTTTGTTACTGGGAAAAAGAAAGCCGTATCTTTTTGTTTCTCCCAGTAAAGTTATAGAGACATGCAGGAAGGAAACCCTAAAGATCTCATGGATGATTTCTTAAGGATGATGCTTAGAAAACCATTTTGGTAGTGCTGCAAAAGTGCAGGTATAAGTATAAGCAATACAACTCGTGGCATTGTCGAAACTGGCCTTTTTGCAGAGCTTTGGTGCAAGGACTATTTATCAGGTAGGCAGCCCAGCAGATTGTGCAAAAGATACAACCTCCCAGTCACCTTCTAGTGATAATAAAAGGATATGAAGGCATTGTGTTCTTTGTCTCTGTAAATCATTGGCGTCCTGAATGATTTATTGAAACAATTTATCTAAATCATCATTGCAAATTTAAAAAACAACAACAGTATTTCATTGTATTTCAAGCTGAAGATTTGTCAGTGGGTCCTGCTTTTGCATTTTAGTTATTTATAGATTCCAACTGAGTGCCTTGAGCTATGCACATAAAAATCATCTTTGCTATAAAAAGGACCAACTGATTCCTTCCCAAGAAGCTTTTGCATGGTACAAAGAAAAAAACCAAAACCAACAAAAAACTCCAACCAAAACAACAAGTTTTTTGCTCATAGTGCACATCTGTGACACTGTGTAACTTAAATTCCTCCTGCTGCTTGACATTTACTTACCTGGAGTGTGTCTCAGTAAATGGTTTGTCATTGTGGTGACTTTTTATTTTATAAACATGAGTGTGTTAAATGCAAATAAATACATTAATGTGATATTATTGCTGAAATTTACACCCGTAATGTCAGAAAATTCAGAATAATGATTCCCACAACTATCATAATTTGTCCTCTTCATAAATATGGTGAGAAACCAATACCCTTCAGTCTGAATCTAAATGAACAGTTACAGCAGATTATCTATGTTGGCAGAGAGTATGACTCTTTTCCTGAGAAAATCTGTATCAGAAACCTTTTCAGCCAGCATTACTACAAAATCTTGGAAATAACAGTTTGAGTCTATACTTAGCTTGCTTGAGAGAGAACTGCATGTTGGGGAATATAGGTGTTGGCAAGTCCAAAACTTTTTCTCAGAACAATGTGAACTCTTTGGAAATAGGGTATTATCAGCACAAAGTTAATGACTGCAGGAACAGCAGCTTCTTTTGTTCAAGTGTAATATGTATTTTTACTTACTCGACTAAAGTGAAACAAAAAATGCATTGACTGCAAGAAACGAGGTGTATTTGCACTCTTACAGGCTTTGTTTGCTTTGTTTAATAAATAAATGTCCTTCTAATTGATGAAGAATACAATGTGTCTCCTTAACAAGAATGTCGTTTTAAGGGCAGGCCCTACAAACAAAAAATCCTTTTGTGCTATTATTAGCAAGTCTTTTAGCCTGTAGCAGAGGGCAGGGTTGTCAGTCAGTCAGCAAGTGTCTGCAGGTGAATATTTACAGTGGATCCTCACGAACCTGGCAGCAACAGTATAATTTAGCCCTATGCCCTGCAGTATTTAGACTGGTCTTCCTCTTCACGGTGGCACCTCCACAGGCTTCTCTTCAGGTCAGCTGGCAAATAAATGTTCTGGTTTCCTGTTTGAAAGTAGGCATTTTTCATGGTTCTGCTTTTTGCCTTTTTCTTTTGTTTTAATATCTATTGATACTGTATGTTTATCTGTATGCATTTGAAGTCAAAGTTTGCTCAATTAATCAAATATTTTGCTAATCAACCTTGTATTCAGTCTGGCTGAGAGCTAGCCAAAACTAATATAAAGCTTCTTGTTTCACAGTGTGTATTTGGAGTTATCTACGTACATAGATTTATAAAAAATAATCTAATAAAGTAATCATGGTGAATAATGCTCTATAATGCATATTATATGTGTTGAAAACAAACAAAAGGAGCTTTATCAAACACCCTCCAAGTAAATTAATTTTCTCCTAAGAGTGATTTTTTTTTTTTTCATAATTTAGGGAAGTGACTCATTTGAAAGTTCTTTCACCTTAATGACTTTTGTTGGTAGCACAAAGCTCCAGTGTCATCAGCATTCTGCGCCTAAACCTGCCATCTGCTGAGGAGCTGCCAGGTACATTAACTCTTGTCAACTTAACAGAGATCTGTTGTAAGAGAAGCTGCCTTCTTTATAAGAAGGTTCAAGCTGAGCCTTGACGCTTAATCTAAATACTGAAACTATAGGGATTTTCCTGGAGGTAATTTTGGGTGATTATTAGTTGATTAAAAGTAGTTCTGTGTGTCAGGTTCAATCATGAATTGGCCTTATATGTGTTGGAGTCAGAGTTTATCATGCTGATGGATATTGGTGTGCAACTGAGTGGTTTTCACATAAATTGGAAAGAACAGTTTGGTAATCCCTTTTTACAAGCTGTAGCAAAATCCCTCAGAGTAGCTCTGCAAACACGTCCATCTAATGCAGTATCTCTAAGCAGCTGAAGTTAAATACCCTTTTTACCTTCTGTTTTTATAAGGTAGACTGTAATATGTGTCAAATCTGTTGTGTGTGACACAAGCTCATTTAAATATAAATAGCCATTCTCCGGTAATGAAATTTTAAATGTGTCAAAAATGTGATGTGACTGAGTTGGATATTCGTCTTACTGACTAGAAACAGATGAGCTGGTTTTAGTAAATAATTTGAATTTGCTGTACTGAAATCAGAAGTATGTTTCATTTTTAAATCTACAATCGCAGCAATAATGAGCTCTTGTGCTGTGCTGCAAGTACATCGTGCTTGGATTTGTAGCAAAAGACAGATCTGACTGTCGCTTTCTGCCTGTTTTGCCTGTTCTCGCTCTAAGCTCTTCCACTACAGCATCTGTATGGTTTGCCCTGAAAGGTCAGGCTTCAACCCTACACCAAATTCGAGTGTCCTTTATGAAAAGGTAATCTGTTTCATTGGGGTGAAAATAGATATTTTAGTATTTTAATACAACAATAGAAAGAGAGTTTACTAGCTTGATATGAGTGCGGGAAGGTGCGTTTGGTTTGGAAGTAAATAAAAAATAATTTTTGTTCTTACTGTACTTTCATAAAATTAGTAACATTATGATGAAGTAATTAGTTTAAATAAAAGAAGAATCTCATTTGCAAATCATGTATGAAAATTGTTTTTAAATTTCAGGACTTAGCACAGAGTAGGAATACTAATTTCCAGGTGTTTCTTTTCAGGTTTCTTTTGTGAGCAGTTACCATTAATTTAGAGGCTGGAAAAGTGACCGTGTAGTAATCACATTTTCATCTACATTAACTTTATCAACATGCTTACCTGCCAGTTCTTGTTTAGTTACATTTATTTAGAGTTTCACACAGTTTGGTATGGTTTAGCTAACACATAATATGGATAATTCACAAGTTTGCCTCCTTTTAATCTTGGAAAGCTAGGAATTTGAAAGGCATGTCAGAAAGGATTTATTTAGTATAGTTTAGTGAGGAGCCCACTGGGGCTGTGACAGGTCACTGGGAGGAGATCTGGCGAAGGAAAGGGTCTTGTCCATGAGTCCCTGCATGAGAAAGGAGAACCAGTAGGGCTTCCTGAGACAATCGTCTGGTGTGTTGACTTGGGCTCCTGTGCATCTCCCGTGCCATGGTGGAGAGCGAGGTTTCCTGAAAATCATTACTGGCTATTGCCTCCTCCTGGATTTTCCCACTTTCTGGCTCTTTCAGGGTTGCAATGTATGTTCTGTGTTTTCACAGTTGCGTGCAAGTTCTAATGTGCA
This sequence comes from Mesitornis unicolor, assembly GCF_000695765.1. Taxonomy (NCBI): domain Eukaryota; kingdom Metazoa; phylum Chordata; class Aves; order Mesitornithiformes; family Mesitornithidae; genus Mesitornis; species Mesitornis unicolor. The sequence continues at coordinate 28,516 of NW_010161574.1, read as the reverse complement.
GTGTATTGAATCAGGAAATTAGCTATCCATCCTATGTATGCTGGCCTTCTTCAGGGAATCCTTGATTTTTTGGGGTGGTTTTTTTGTGTGTGTCTGTGTGTGTGTGGTTTTTTTGTTTTGTTTTGTTTTTTAGTTGATCAACATTAACACAGCATTTCTATGCCCCCTTTTTTCCAGTTTCTTGTTTTTAACTTTCTTCAAATTTCTGTTTGCCACTGTTTCTTCAGACTTCTGTAAATTCCAGGTGACTGCATTGATCACTCCAGAGATAATGTGATTAAGATTCTGCTTGCTATATAAGAATGGGAAGTAAAACCATTTAGTTCTTCCACTGTTGTTCTTGGGTAAATCAGAATTACTTAATTTTACATCATGTTAAAGATTGCATTGATTCTGTCTCTTATGTTTTCTGTCTCTTCTCTGTACGTTTTGCCATTTGTACTGTCTGTAGCTCTTACTTTTTTTTTTTACCCTAAAGTTTCTGTAGGAGTGAGTAGTAGAAAAGTGATTCAGGTTTTTATGCTAGTGTCAGCTGAATATTGGATAGTCAGTAAATTTTGCTTTTCTGTTTTCATATTTTCCATTTTATGTGTTTACACATGAATGATCTTTGTCAGGGAAAGGAAAGGCTAAAACTCCTCTGCTGGAAGTTTCAGATGTAAAACTCCTGGTTTTAGATTTAAAACTCTTTATGTGTTTCTGAGCTATTATCAAGAAGCAGTAGACAGGAGCCTGATGGGGGCAGGGAGAGTCTTAAGAGGATACAAAGCCTTTTATCAGGCATTTATAATTTTTGATAGATTTCAATACGTTGCTGAGTAAAAACTGACAAACCAGATTCATGGTGTTCTTGAAAGTTCTCTGTATTTTTGTGCTCAATTGTCCTACAGCTCATATCTCCAGACCTAGATATTCTGCTAACTAAAACTTCTAATAGCTGTATCTCGTTCAGTGGATATTGGGGAAAATTGAGATTTCTGGATGCATTGATTTATAGATATCCACATAGTGAATTTCCAAAGATTAATTTCCATTAAAGGAGAGTTAAATGATCAGTCCTTTCTGAAATTAAAGTATTGGAATACCATCTACCTTAGAAAAATCTTCTTTTGTATATAATGGACAATACATGGTTTAGACAAAGGAAGGCAATGTGGGGCACATAAAATGCATACTGGTTAAAACTTAAATTTTCATGTATGTACACTCAGACTTCTCTTTTTCCTCCTTCCCCTCCTATCCCCTGCACAATCCCTGAACTTTAAGTTCGAATACAGTGCTGTGGAGCAATAGTGTTGTGTGGCTTTGGTTTCTAATTTATTTTTTTTTTTAATGAATAGTATTTATATATGAAGAAAGCAAGTATTCCTTTGCAAGTATTGGCCGCTTTTATAAGCAAATGGTGATAGAGGCACATATATGAACGTATTTTAGAGGGGGGCTCCTCTGAGGAGGTACCTTTGAAGCAGCTGTACTTTAATCTGTGCCAGTTCTGCTTTGCTCCATCTTTGGGGTCACTGACCAATGAAGGATGCTATAGTCAGTCTGAATATTTGAAATCATGATTATATGAAATAGAATTAGGAACATGAAGAGAAGGGTCAAATTGAAGACTGCATCAATTTCTGTAGCTTGGTTCCTAAAATAAGATAAATGAAGCATGAGATCATGTTGTGTGCAGGAGTAATACTTATCTCTTTCTGTTCTCGTGTCCTGGCAGTGTTGCTTTCCCCTCAGAGCGGTAATTTGCGGCTGTTGCATGACCACACTTGGCAGTTTCATGTGGAGAAGAGAACTGGATACAGCCTTCTGCTTGGGAATAAGTGGGATTTCAAAATTGCCTTAAATTCAACTGAATTGAATAAATTATTGTATTGGTTAGACAGATAATAGTGAAGTTGCTTTAATAAAGTGGCTCTCTTTTCTCCTCCCCACTAGTCTGTTATCTTTTAGGATAAAGAGAGTAAGTGCTGTTCAGTTGATCTGGAACTGTTGTGAGATAACACAGTTGACTCTTCAGTTTATGTATTGTAGTTGGAGATGACCTTTACCTACCTCTATCACTCTAGTGGTGTACGAGTGAAGAGGGATGTAGTTTCTTTAGCAAGGATGCACTTTCAAGTACAGCTATATATTTTTCATTAACAACAATGGAAAAGGAAATTACTTTTATTTTGTATTTTATCATTTTCTTTAGCATTACAAGCTTACTTTCAGGTATTTTTTTCAGGTAATCTTTCTCTACAGATTTTTTGCAGCAAAACAATCTATTGGGAAGTTACTAAGTCCAGACATACCTCTAGGAAACACAGGTGTTTGAGACTTTATTTTAAAATAAAACATTAATAATTTTTCACCAAGATGTTAAAAGATTTGGTGTTATTCAGTTTTATTTACTACATTTGGTTTTTTTTTTTTTTTATGTTCCCATTGTTGGCATTCTGAAACTATAGTAGTTTATCACAGAATTCTGTCTGGGTGCTCTCAACAGAGTATAATCTTCCGAGTTATTCTCCTGACTTGCCAATATGTATGCAGTTTGAAAGTGTTTCTATACAGAATATTTGCTGCTAGTGACATCTTGTAAGACCGGAAGTTTGAGTTGTCAGCCAGAGAAAGAGTAAATGCCTAACACAGGCTCCTCTTGCAAGCTGTTGTTGTGATCACCTTGCTGTACTACCTCTCCAGCCCTGAAGAAATGTGCAGAAAAAATTACAAAGATTAATCCTTCGAAGACTGGGCTGGATTCTTGGATATATTAATTACATCTTGTTAGAATTTAATTGTTTTGTCTTTGCGTGAACATCATATTAGAGCAGTGTACCATGAACATGGTACTGGAGAAATCTCTTTCAGAGATTCAGTCTACCAAATTGATTGGATTTGCTGCTCTTTTTTTACATTGATTTTTAAAAATCTCTTTACATATATTACTTAGACTTGTAGATTTCAGGGAATTCATAAATAACTTGACCTTTTTTCCAAAATATACTGTGCATATTATTTTTTTTAATCATAAACCTATGAAGACAGTAATTGTTTCTTCCCAGCTCTTCTGCTATTCTAATTATGGAGATGTTTTCCAAAACCAATAGCTGGCTTCTTTTGCTCATCCTGGCTTGTTACCCATATTGGCTCTTTTAATGCTGTATTCAATGCTTTGTGTAAAGTGAAGATACCTGAAACAGATTTTGATGTTTGTCTCCTGCACCAGACTCCATAAGCCAGCTGTTTAGTCTGAAGTCCCTTGTTCAGCTGACCTTCAGGTGACCTCATCACAGTCTACAACTTTCTCACCAGAGGCAAGGGAGAGGGAAATGCTGATCTCCTCTCTGGTGAACAGCGATAGGACATGAGGGAATGGAAGGAAGCTGCACTAAGGGAAGTTCAGATTGGACATTAGGAGAAGGTTCTTCACTGAGGTGGTGGTAGGTCTCTGGAGCAGACTCCCCAGGGAAGTTGTCATGGCACCAAACCTGTTGGAGTTCAAGGAGCATCTGGACAATACTTTTAGTTGTATGGTTTATTTTAGGTAGTCTTGCGAGGAGCAGAGAGTTGGACTCGATTCTTATGAGACCCTTTCAACTTGAGATCTTCTATGATTCTAGTTTGCATAGAAATGGAAGGTGACAGTGGTCATTAATATTTTTCTAATGAGAAAATGACAATACTCAGTGTATTCTAATATTACATATGCAAACTGAGAATCTAAGTACGTGTCAAAAGTTGTATCTGTCTTTTTCCTCAGAAAATATTTTGCAGGCTCATAACAAAAAATAAAGTATAGATTTGGTGTAATAATTTTATTTAGCTGCAAATTAATGTTTTAGTCAATACAAACTGATCAATATTAGCTTTTATTTAAGAAAAGTATAAAGTTCCCATTTCCCATTGAGGTCCATTAGATCACTCTCCGAGTTAAAAAAGGTTGGAATGAAAAACTATGATCAATGCCTAAGAGACAGATTTCTCACTAGTTATTTTGTAGATGATCAAATGTGATTCAGGTTTGTACTGTGTCTTCATCAGAAGCCCATTCTTCCAAACCTAGAGCTTATCAGTAGAGAAAGCAAAAGCAATAATAAAATAGGCATTTATTTCTGGCATGCAAAGGATCTGTATCTGCCTCCATTACCAAGAGCACCAGGACCAGTTTCAAGGTCCCATCTCTAAAAATACTGGCAAATGTTGGAGAGTGAGAGGAAAAAAAGAAAGGGCATGGTACATAATGTTAAAAAAAGAACAGCAAAAGCTACTGAGTATGAACTCTGTAGTGCCCTAGGGTCGTTATTCTTGCTTCTGCTTTGGATTCATTGGAGCTTCAATGGAAGAGACTTTAACCTTCAACCAGTGTGCTCAAGCATGATGACTCCTTAGCCTTTTTGCAGGCACAGTAATTAGTCCTGCAGAAATGTATGAATATAGTTCTTGCCTTAGAGAATCTGTCAGCAACCAAAATTGTGACTATAACCGCACACTGTAGCAAGTACGTTATGAATCTCTAGATAAAGCAAAATATGTGGTAGCTCATATTTTAACTTTATGCAGTGCTTTACTACTGGTTCCTTACATAAATTGATAAGATATATATACCTACCAACTATGATACTTTTTTCAGTAGTCTGTATTCACTTTTTTTTTCCAAATAAATTTTCATTCCATCAGTTGACCATTTGTCCAGGGATGCTTGTATATCACACAGCCTATCAGAGTTGTTGCTGTCTAGAGAAACTCAAGATCAAATACCTGTAAGAGCTGGCTTTGCATGTCACCTGAGTTGAACCCCACTCCCATTGGGTTCACTGCCCTGATGAAGAACAGCTGATTTATTCATGTGCTGCAGTATGTTTCTCTATCAGATTTTCTCTGCACTCACTGTTCTGCTGTGCAACATGTACAAGTTGAGTCCGATGCAACTTCAGTTCATACAATTTACAGCATAGATGCTGCATGGCTCACGTGTTAAAACATCTATATAGTCCTGCATGTATTTATATTGTACAGCAGACCCTTACTAATTAATGTATGTGAAAATGAGCTTCATTTATTTTTGCATAGTTTTCCTCCTCAGATTCAGAATGTGAAATACTATTTTGAAATCTCAGATTTTTTCATGGGTTGGAAATTCCATTGGAAGCCTGATCTCAGGTAAACCAAAACCCAAACCACCTTTAGTTTCCAGATTTTTTATCTTTCATGTTAACTATATTTACCTCATTTTAACTTCTGGGCAAGTATACAGATAGTCACCAATCAATGATATGACCCAGAAAATCTACAAGTATGTAAAAAAACCAACCCAAAACACAAAGTGTAAAATTTCAAAACAATAAACCAATAATTCAGCTGTTAATTTAAATTTAACCATAATCTCTGGTTCACTGTTTCCTGTCCTTTTGTATACTTCAAAGATGGTGCTTTTTGCACAGACTGCTGTAATGCACAGTGGAGAAACGGGATTTCGCCGTGGCTGATGTCATGGCAGCAGCGCACAGTACCTGTCACTCTCTCGTTTTGCATTGATTTTTTTTAGTTTGTTCTTTTCTCCTCTGTTTTTCATCCCATCCTGCTGCTGGAGTTGTCATGCTGAGACTTTATGCTTTCCAGTACCTTTATTACTGCTGAATGCCTGTGTGTAATTTTTGTACCCAGCTGTAGTAAAAGTGTGTGCTATTAAGATGCAGAAGAATGGTGAGGCTTCCTTACTGGGACAAACTCTTGGAAAAAACCAGAAACATTATACAAAGAGAAATACCTTTTTGCAGTCATTAACACCATTTTAGGTAGGCTGGGGGTTTCGTGTACTGGGTTTTTTTGGGGTATGTTTTTTATTTGACCTTCAACCTTCCTACAGGCATCTGTTTCATTGTCACAGTCCTAAGTTGAATGTAAATGTTGGGAGAGATTTTAATTCCATACACTCTGAATGAGTTCTTGTTTTCCAAATTGTTTGTTTTCAGTGCAATGCTAAACTCATTATTCACAAAAATATAACAGGAAAATATGAAGGGTAATTTTGATAGATGGTGTATATCTGTTGAGTGCCTGAATGCCAAGATAAAAAAGGAGGTAAATCTGTTATGCAGATCTCAAGAATGAATGCACTGTTCTAACAGTGTGGTAGGAAGCATTTGTAAAACCATGTGTAGCCCATAATACAGCCTAGTTTTAGTGATCTCTGACAGAAGTATGAAGTAAGGAGACTTAAGTGACCCTGAGCTGAAACAGAAATAGAAGAAAAATCTCTTGGACTCTCATGTGCAGAATTCCTACAGATATATTTTCTGTCCCCAGAGAAGGGCAAAATAATCTTTCTTAGCAGACACCAAAAAAATGGTTCTTACTGGACTATGGTTTAGCCTTTCGTGTTAGAATTATAGTTTTTCAGACAGTACCATTCATTTAGCAAGCTAATTACATGTCCAGCTTGTGATATAATGTTCATATTCTTTACTCTAAAACTTTGGCCTAACTAGCTTCTCCCTATCATGTATTTGTGTGGGTGATGATTTCCATTCCTGTCTTATGGGATCTTCTTAATAGGGCTTTTTTTCCACCTTGTCAATTTAATTTTGAATTTAATCTTTGCCTCTGATGTGCTTTCCATCCCTTCGTGCTTGATGAAATCTACAAATTTAATAAGTATATACTGCATTCTATCATCTAGTTGTTAATGAAACTAATATTGGACAGATAACGCATCTCAGCAGATAATAGATCTTTCTCATTTGAAGAAATTGACAGTTGCAACTTGGTCACTGTTCTCTCAGAGTGTTAATATCATAGAATCAGAGAATGGTTTGGGTTAGAAGGGACCTTGAAGATCATCTAGTCCAACCCCTGCATGGGCAGGGACACCTTCCACCAGACCAGGTTGCCCAAAGCCCTGTGCCGCCTGGCCTTGAGCACTTGCCCCCTTGAGGGGGCATCCACAACTTCCCTGGGTAACCTGTGCCAGTATCTCACCACCCTTACAGTAAATAATTTCTTCCTAATATCTAGTCTTAATCGACCCTCTTCCAGTTTTAAACCATTGCCCCTCGTCCTATTGCTACCTGCAGTTGTAAATTTGTTTTGATTATTTTTTTCAAAATTGGGAAAAATAATGGAAAATAGTGTCAAAAGACTTTAAGTCAAGGGTTATTGTCTGCTTTTCAGAGCTCAGTCTTTGACAGTTCTTTCATAGTAATTCAGCAAGTGAAGGAGCATTTTGTTGTCCTCTTGCTAACAAGGAGTTCTCAAATCAAGACACAGATGGTAGGCTGTTGTAGTCTTGTGAACCTTATTAATTATATTTTCACTGTATAAATGTTCTGTCCAAACAGACTGAGGCTGACTAAAGCTTAGTTCTGCCTCCTATGTTCTGGCAATGCAAATCACTAGGCAGAATTCCCCACAGGTCTATTTATGTCCTTTCAAGCCTGCCTGGGTTGTTGGTGCAGGGATGTGCTGAAGGTCCTCCAGGGCAAAGTGGTGGCTTGGCTTAGCTCCACAATCCTTTCTGAGCATTGAGGGCTTGGAGCAAGTGATGCAAGTGTTATAAACAGACTAATATCAGTATGTAAACATATCTGAGCAACTCTGCACTGTGTACCTGTAGGTTTTTGCTGTGCCTGGTCTGGCTTTCCTAGCTGGAAGTGATTCCCTTACTTCAGACTAGAACCTGTTTCACAAAGCTCTGTTCCATCCTAGGCTTCTTCAGGTGGCAAAGCATGTTAGGTTATTCCTTTCTTTTCAGTTGTTAATTTTTCCATGTGAATTAGGTCAAATGTTGAAGCAAATGAGCAGTGTTTGTTTAACTGGAGAGATTTGTTCAGTGTCTAGTACCATAACTCTGGTACCTTTCTGGTTGTTTCTCTTTTTCAATAGTGTTTTTATTAGTTTCTGCAAAAGGCAGTAGATGGTTATGCTTAGTATTTAAATTTTTCCTTACCAAGCAAATTCACAAGAACCAGTTCAGTTTCTTGTAAGATAAAGTTGAGATACTAAGGTGAGTCAGAAGTTCATGATGGGTGCAATTCGTTAGGTAAACCACACTAATTGCATGCATACAGGAATGTACTGTTGAGTAAGGCCATGGAGAAGTGTGAGCCACAGCAGCAAGCATCCAAGTGCTCTCTCATATATATCAGATATATATATATATATATAAGATAAATTTATGAATGTTCTGCTAAAATAGGTGCTGCTTCTGCATAGTGACAGGTTGAATGTTGTCTATGCCATTGATAGTGTCCTTTGAACACCTCACTTCTGTCCAGAGAAATACATGTATGAATACAGTAGACCTGTAGATTACTGCAAACTCCTTTTAAATGATCAAAAAGAAAAAAAGAAACAGAATATGTTAAAATCTGCCTTGTTAGAAATGTTATCCAAAATTATGCATTTCTATGTAGTTCCTTCAAAATAAAATTATAGGCATTGATATCACCATTAGGTATCCTAAATATTTACTTTCTTCTATTAGATATGATCTTTATGATCCTTTTCTTAATAGTACAAAATAACAAACCCCAGTAATAACAAAAACTTTATGATGAATGTCCCTTTCATTTCCTTGTTGATAAGTGGCATGGCTGAGATTGTATATATGAATAATAACTGTTTTGTGTAAAGATACGGACAGAACTTTTTTTTCTGTATCTTAAACCATTTACACTGCATATGTAAGTTCTTTGCTTATCTTTTTACATCTTAATGGATGTAAAAATTCTTCAGGGAGCTGCTTTCATTGGAACTACAACAGGACTTCACGCTGCCTGTTGAGAAATCCTTCTCCATAAATTGAAATGAAGGAAACTTGGAAACTGTGGTAAATTATAATCATTTGACAATTAAGAATAGGGATGAAAAAGTAGCTTATTTTTTCTTTTTTTTTATGTAGGATGAACTAACTACCCCTTAGAGACATAAAGTTATTAACATGCTAATGATTTTTTTCCTCTATTCTGACCAAGTTGTAGCCAGTACAAAAACTGCCAGCAGTTGACATTCAAGAATTTTTGAATTACTAAGTGGAAAATTGAACAGAAATTGCCCTTTTACAGTAGAGTGGATCTTTGATTAAATGTTACATGCAATCATGGTTTTACCAAAAAGGTATGGAGTGTAACACACTTCAGAAGGTATTGTGCTAGTACAAACATTATACTCCTTATGTGGTTGTGTTTTTTGGGAATATGGTCAATATTGTACTCTCAGGGTCACTATTCCCACTTAAATATCACTTCAGATTCTTTCAAAAAGAGGAAGAGCAATAAATAGTTGCCAGAAGCAGGAACAATGCAACCCAGACCTATGTCTCAAGTGACTGCATTATTTTCAGAAGATGGAGGAGATACTTGAGGAATGACACAACCAACCGAATTCTTTGTTGTAGGAGAACTCATACTGCATCTGTATCCGCAGAATTATACTGCAATGTACAGTTAAATATGCCTAAAACCTAGTAATTTTCTTTTATTTTTATAGCTTTCTTTTTGTCATAGATTTAATGTGATTTTGTCTGAATTTATGATTTGGGGCAAGAACTGTTCATGGTTTTTTGACTAGTGTTTAAATAATCAGTGGAAATGAGTTTTGAAAAGGCAGAAGAGGGCCCCTTGCTCTTTGGGATATTTTAATCTATAATGCTAAGACAGAGGGTGAAATACCTGTCTTAGAAACTTCCTGCTTGTGTGTTCAGTAAGAACAAGTGTTACAACTGCTGCTAAGTGCTGACATTGTAAAACTGATGTTTACTGGGATGTATTGGATGTCTTTCAATTTTGAATAATATGACTTAAATTTCTTTTGATCCTTTTTGTCAGCCTTTAATGTGGATTCAATGTATTTTAAATCAAATTGCTACATTCAGAGCAAGCTCTTTAAAGACCTTTGTAATGAATTACTAGAGCAATTGAGTTGTGTTTCAATATGAAACTAGCCAAGCCTAAGTTCACCAAAGTTTGTGAATATGGGCTGAATTTAATATACTCTTCCTATATCCTTTTTTATGTTTTTAATTTGGAAAGAATTCCTAAATAAAATAAAAACTCTGAAGATGTGAAACCATAGAAATTAAAGCTAAATGTATGCTGAACCTCAAAATGCTGAGTTTCGGTTTCTGAAGAGGATTGTTTTTCACTGGTTCTGGGGTTTCCCCCACTAATTTGGAGGCTTACACATATTCAGTAAAATTTGGTTACTGAATTCTAGGTGAAGAACCAAATAAACTTTTGGACAGAGTGAGCTATTGGAAGAGGGCTCTTCCACCTCAGCACCTGCCTCTGATCTGTATTTCCGCTATAAAAAAGCGGGAGTTGGGAAGCTGGTGTGTCAGATTATTTGCTGCTGCTGTCACTCCATGTCTCTCTCTTGTCACCCTTCCCCAGGAGATTTGGACTTTATGCCTCTGTTGGTAAACCTGCATGCCATCCTCTTCTCTCAAGTAACTGTATTTGAAGCAGTTTCTCCAGAATCAAGCAGAGTTGCTGTTTCTGTAGAAGATGCTGCTAGCGCATTGGTGGTATCGATTTATACAGAGGTCAGGCAACACACACTGGAAATACTGCATAGCAATACGGTTAAGATGAGCCTAATTCAAATTCTTCACTAGAGTAGAAACAATAAACAATTGTTTATGAAAATAACTTTATTTCTATTGAACGCCTAAAGTAATTCAAACTAGAGGAATTCCTGATTGTGATGTTATTACTAGGAGGAGGGTTATTTGCGCTGTGTATGTGTGGGGGTGTGTGGTGGTTTTTGGTAGATGGTATTGACAATGTTCTGAGTTTAATGTATGTTGGAAATGACTGAGAGGAGGTCAGGGAATGATTCATCTGCCAACCTGTCCGCTCTTAGCTGCCCGCCCTGGGGAAGCGTGGTGCATGGCGGGTAAGGAGGGAAATGCATGGGCACCATAGATGGCAAGTCCTTTCATGTGGCTTGTCACCTCTTTGTTCCTGTAGCAGATTTGGTTAATCCCTGTGTGCGCTGGTTTTAGCATTCTAATGTTAGGAATGCTTTCCCTTTCATAGGGCTGCCTGATCCCACAAAAACTTGATCTTTACTCTGGTCCCTGTAAAGGCCACTCAGGGTCCCTGTAAAGGTACTTTTTTTGCACTTGCACAAAAAGGGTACAGTTGTTCTTCATTTGGGTTAAGGCACGTTGTAAGAATTCAGAATAAGGTCAAGTCCATTGACAACAAATGATACAGTATTTTTCTGAATTTAACCAGTGAAACAAAATCCAGGAAAACAATGTAGAAGAAACAAATACATTCATTTTGTAATAGTTTTCAAATTTTCAACCATAATTCTCATGGAAAAATATTTCCTGTCTCTATAATATTTTGTCTCTGTATAATTCACATAGAAGTATCTTCTCTGTTGTTGGATACTCCCTAAATGTGTGAAAAGATGCACTTACCTGTAGTCTACAAAAGTTTGTCCCGTGCTGTTTTGGCAATAGCAAATGTTACATGTTCAAAGTACTTAGCAAATATTAGCTAATCAATCGATTAAATTAAAGAACAAAGTATTCTTCCAGCAATGCAGAAAAGTGTCCTTATCACATATTTCAGTATCAATAAATAGATTCCAAATCAAAATCCATGTGGCTACTGAGAAGTATTTGCATGTTTCCCTTATTTAATGAAGTATTTACAATTAAATAGTCTTTTAATTATTATATCGTGATTACTTTTTAAGAAATTGAAGAAATACTCATATAAGTTAGACTAAAACAATCAAAGCATACTAACTACAGGTTTTTTTATTTGTTTTGGTTTTAGGTTCAGTTTGAGCATAATTTTGAAAATCTTTTAAGAAGAGATGGTACAAAAAATGCAACTGTTCTGTTCTATAAAATTTCACATCAGTGGATATAGACACTGTAATGAATAGTACTAGTCATAGCAATTATTTGGTAGTTTCTTGGGGAAAACCACTGGATTTGAGGAGTAAATAATCTTTTTGGACAGAAGAGTTTCCTCCTGTGGCATTAATTCAGTTTCTAAAATAGGGTATCCAAAACTCAAACGTTCATCTTTATCTAAACATATGCCTTTTGTGTTTGGGGCTTTCCTAGGACTTCTTGTTCTTCCTAGATAGAAGGCAGTAGATTACAATGATCATGAATGTGCCTGCCATTTAGCTGGAATATTTGTAGTATTTCTTCCTACTGAATTCCCAGGTTGCAGAAAATGGAATAGTCTTCTAATGTATTTTCTTTTTAAATAGGAGATGGAAGGGAGCAGGAGCCCGTGAAATATACTGCTGAACTTCCCTTCATGCTAGATATATTATACTGTCAAAAGTACTCTGACATTCAAACGAGAAAAGTTGTTTTTCAGTTTTCCTTAAAAGCAAAATAATCTCTGAAAATTAAAGTTGGGTAGAAAAGGAAGAGAAGATCAAAGGTGAGGCTGGAAGGAAGAGAGAGAAGTTGTCCACTAACATTAGAAATTGCACTAAGTTAGGAGCCTAGAAAGCATGAATTTAAGTTTCACCTCCTACTACACTTGGCAATTGTATGACTGACTGAAGTGTTTTTGTTTGGATGGAGACAGGAATTGTACAAGATTTACAGATACGGTAAAAGGCTTTCAGCGAGGTTGCTGCTGGCAGCACTGAGTGTTGTTCTGTAAGGTATTTTCCTGAAGCTACTGCAGGTAATAAAGAAAATATAATAGTGCATGTATCCAGTCTTCCCAACTTAGTTGCTATTTCCAGTGCTAAAATATTGTAGTACTTCATAATATTATCTTCATCTTGGTCTTATGTTCTCATAATGCACTGAATTTTAAAGACGTTTTTGCTATATTTGTGAGTTCAGAAAGGTTTGGTCTCTGTGTTTCTGTAGGCACTCTCTCCAACCCATTTTCTTTTTTTAGATGGTGTGTGTTTCCTTCAGTATACTTTTGCAATGGCAATGAGAGATCTTCAGGCTTCATAGTAATGCAATTCTAGACTGCAAAGGTTTTTTTTGCTTCTATACTGTGCCTTTCATGCTGATACAAGATTTAAGAAGTTATAGATATGTCTTGACAAGACTGTTCCTCTTTAAAGGAAGGACTTGTTCTGTGTGATGAAAAGGGCTGTATCTCACAGTATGGAAGTGGTTGGGACTGTTGGAGTAATTGGGAGCGTGGTAGGACAGGACTGTTCTGCAGCATGATTTCAGCTCTAGATGTAGCCATTTGATGTGAGGAACTGGGAGAAAGCATGAAATGTAAGTGCTCCAGCAATAAAGCTATCTTTGCAGTAGTTTTAGGGGAAGCTTATGTGAGTGTTTAGCAACATTGAGTTGGGACAATCAAATCAGCTTAGTGGAAAGGTTGTAGAAGTTGTGTGAGGAACAAATGTGAAACCTGAGTGTGGAAACAAATGTGAGAAACTAATGAGCTTTGGTGTGTTGCACAGCTAAGGACTTTAACAGGATGACCATGAGCCACCTATATGCCCTCACAGCCAAGAAGGCCAAAGGCATCCTAGGGTGCGTTAAGAAGAGTGTGGCCAATACGTCAAGGGAGTTTCCCCTCCCACTCCACTCTGCCCTGGTGAGGCCACATCTGGAATACTGTGTCTAGTTCTGAGCTCCCCAGTTCAAGAAGGACAAGGAACTACTGGAGAGAGTCCAGCATAGAGCCACTGAGATGATGAGAGGACTGGAGCATCTCCCATATGAGGAAAGGCTGAGAGCTAGGTCTGTTTAGCCTGGAGAAGAGGAGACTGAGTGGGGATCTCATTAATGCTTTTAAATATATAAAGGCCCAATGTCAGGAGGATGGGACCAGACTCTTATCGGTTGTGCCCAGTGACAGGACAAGGGGCAGTGGTCACAAAATAGTACATGAGAAGTTCAACTTAGACATAAGGAAAACCTTTTTTGTTATGCAGATGACAGAGCACTGGAACAGGCTGCCCAGAGGTTGTGGAGTCTCCTTCTCTGGAAACATTCAAAAACCCCCCTGGATGTGTTCCTCTGTGTTCTTCTTTAGCTTATAGTGCTCTAGCAGGGGGTTGGACTGGATGATCTTCAGAGGTCCCTTCCAACCACTACCATTCTGTGATTCTGTGTATTAAAATCATGGACTGCATGTCCAAATTGAGTATCTGCAGGGAGACAGCCCGTAGCACTGTCAGGAAAATATGCGTTTTGACTTCATGAGTTTCCTAAAGGTAAGCCTGATGGTGGTCTCCTTTATGTTTGTTCCTTGGCATAATCCTGAAGTGCAGTTCTAAGATCTTAACATCCCACAATTTATAGAGTTACTGTAAATAAAATGAACACCAAACCTTACTAAGGTAGTATCTACAATAGCAAAGTGGATTTCCTCTAGTTGCATTTCTTTACATACACACACACACACACACACAGAGTTTTGTTTTGTTATTTTCCTTTGCCTTCACTCATGAGCCATTAGTAGAGTGGGTTCTTGTTCCATAGTGTGAAAACAGAAAGTGCTTGCATGCATGCTTAGAAATGTGTCTGGTTGTGGAACTAGTTAACTTTATCATGTGGCCCCCTCTGGGGTCCTCCTCTTCTTTCATTACTCCTGAAAATCAGTGGAGCCTAGAAGTTCAGATCTGAAGGATGAACTCTGCAAAGTCAGCATGAGAGGAGAGTTCAGAGTTGGAATGGCTAGGTTTTGTTATATTGTTTTATGCCAGGATTTACCATGTTTGATTGCACATTTCATCACAGTTGTTGGTTTTTGTATCTATGGTGAGCAAAAGACTCCTGCAGGCAAAAATAGAAGGAGCTTGGCTCATCATTTGTTAGTGCTAATCCCTTTGTTGACAAAATGCTCTCTCAGGAGAAGAAAATACTGTGCCTCTGGGAAACTTACTTGTATTTAGGCTGTTGGCTGCTTGCTTTGTTTTCGTACTTTGCCACTGGAGCACTGGTGCTTCTGGTAGGCTTGCTCTCAGAGAAAATCGATGTCTTCTGGTGTCTTTTGATGGTTGAAATGGTAACAGCAGGAGGAGTGGTATTTACTTTGTCTTCTACCTTAAACCCATAACAGTGTTGAACACTTGTTCATAGGTGATTGTGATGCTGGCTCTACTAATTAGCTGTAATATGAGCACCTTCTTGTACAGAACAAAACTTGAACTAGTGACTCAGTGTGGCTTGGGCCAGAGGACCCAGAGGCTTTTGCTCTCCTTTCTCATTAAAATTTCTCACCCTGTTTCTATGAAAAATCTTGATTCTCTTTGAGAAAAATGTCTAGTGGATTTTACACCAAATGACCCTGTTGATATGTCTTTCAAAAGCCTTGGATATGTATATCTGTATACATATGCTTTATGTATACATATATCTATATAATTTATTTATACATAAGTACATGCAGTAAATGAAACTTTCCTGTCCTTCTTGAAGTCACTTATCCCATGCAAGGGTTGAAGTTAGTTGGCAGGACAGAAAGAAGTGTACTTTGCGGCAAATGATGTTTCAGAAAAAGTCCTTGTGAACTCCCAAGTGGTTGATGGCCATTCAGAACAATTACCTTCCTGAAGCCATGTGCTTAGTTACTTCTGTATTATAGATCTTTGAATTCTTCAATACTGAAAAAAACTTGTTTATTATAAAATAGTAAGGTAGAAATCACAGTGTACTACAAGGGGGAAAACAACTCCTCTTGGGGCTTAATTCTGGATAAAGACTTTGCAACTGTAACGGACAAATTATTTTCTCTTTTTTTTCTCTCAAATAAATGCAGATCACTGCAAAAAGTCTTAATATAGTAAGAAGTATCCAGTGCAAAGGATCACTGCCTTGGTTTGTGTGTGAATTCTTCTTGCAACAGAATTTGCTGAAGCAGCAGGAGAGCAGTAATGTGGAATGAGGTTCAGTCAATGAAGAACGATAAGTCTAGTGGATCAATAATCAAGTGATTTGTGAAAAGCGGTTGATGACAGTGAGTGTGTGTTAGTTCCAGATGTGTATGTACTGTAGGGGAAAGGCACACTGAAGTGGATAACACTGCTATACTGCAAGGTAAGCCATTCCCATTTGCGTCCTGACAGTGAGTGCTGATTGCAAATGACATTATTGAGCCGGCTTTAAATAATGCAAAGTAAAAGAATGACGATTTTGTCTAAACTAGGGAAATGAGAGGTAGGATGGAGTAGTCTCTTGTGTGCAGTGGCTTAGGGGAAGGTCATTTGTTTGGTTTTAGGCTGTGGTTTTGCTGGCTTTGCTTGCTTGCAGTGTTTACTCTTCATACGACTGTGACAAACAAAATGAAAATATGACAAAGATTTCTAATGGATTGTCAACAAAATGAAACAAAAGTAATGAATGTGTATCGAGAGGTGTATTATTTTATGTTGATTGTCCATCGTTCAACAGTTTTTTCTTCTGTTAAAGTAGAAATTTTTCAAGGAAGCAACAAACCTGACAACATCAGGGTTTACAGTAGAAGCGGTAATTTGATATTGTTTGGATTTTTATTACTTTACAGATCTCAGGAAACTAAAACCAGCTGATCGTTCAGATATTCATTAAATAAATAGTGAATCTATTGCAGCCTTTTAAGTCATACAGTCAACAGTGAAGTTTTAGCTATTGTAATCTTTGTACTTGTTCATCTTGAAATGCTCCCCTTTTCTGATTAGAAAAGCTTTGCAGTCTTGCAAAGCTTTTGTCATATAAGAAGTTCTCACTCATGCAGGTAATCCCATTAAAATTCCCTGAGACTGCTAATGTGAATAGTCTGATAGTCTGGGTCTAAATTAATAAAGAAGTCTCATTTCTATTCTTCTAGAGTAGAGGTATATCAAACACTGAAAGTGCTTTAAGTGTTCTTTAACCCAAGCTGTAAAAGATACCATAAATTTTAAAAGTGACAGTTTCTATAATGCATAGCAAGAACAGCAGAAATTATGGTGACGGCTGAGATGCTGAAATCATCAGGGACTGCTGAGATGCTGAAATCACTGCATGAATTTTTAGGTAGAAGGAAAATGAGGATCAGATTCTGCTTTTATTGCACCATTCATGCCAGTGCAATGCTACGGACTTCAGTGACTGCCATCCTGACTTGCATCCATATAGGAGTATGTTTATTTTTTCATTTTAGGAAAATACGCTCAGTTAGATGCCTGTTTTTTAATGGAAGGACCACCATAATGTAAAGCCCTCTCAGTAGCTAAGAGTCACTACTATCCTTGTTTTTAATACTTCTCTGATTTCTCTGAGAAAGTTAATTTAAATTTAGATCTTGTACAAGTCCAGTGAGATGCAGTGTTTTAGATGATGAGGTTAATCAGAGAAGGTAATTCTGAGATAAAAAGCCTTGAAATATTGGGCTATTTAATATTTTGTGAAGTGTTCTAACCTTTTGTCATAAAATAATGTTTTAAAATGAGTTAATTCTGAAAATTTCATATATATTTTATTTGGTAGTCTTAAATGACCTTCACTGCTAATAAATATTTTAATGCAAAATTGAGCTGTTATTCTGAAAAATTAAGTAGTTGGGCAAGTCCCAGGGATTTTATAAACTTGTCTTATGTCTAATAGAGTTTATAAGCTGCTTCATCTGAATCGGCATGGAAGGAAGAAACTTCATAGGTCTTACAGAGCTTTAAATTCCACCATGCATGACTTCTTGGAGGTTTTTGATAGTTTCGGCCTACCTTGACAGGTCAAGAGAGATTGCAGATGGCCAGCAGAGCTGGAAATATTTTGCAGACTCAGCAGCAGTAGTTTTTACAGATCACAGTGCCTGAGCAAAGTGCTCAGACTTCCCAAGAGCAGCAGTTTTGGGTCTGCACTATGAGCATCTGTTGCAAAGTGCAATAGGAGAGGCCCTGCTGTTAGGGTCTCCCAGAGAAGGCTGGAAAGCATCAGATGTCTTTCTTTCACTCTGTGTGTGGTGTGATTCACATATTTTACATTATTCTTTTTCAGAAATACTTTTTTTCAGGACAAAAATGACTTCCAATCATGTGAGGGTTTTTCAGAAACAAGCACTGATGCTTTTTACTTATTAGCAACTCATGTTTTATAAAGCCTAACAAAAGGATATTATGGCGGTGGAATCCCAAAGGCAGTGGTCCAAGACAACTTTATACAGAAAAGATATATATTTCTGCAAAACTGAAAAACTTATATTTTTGAAGCCTATTTTGTATTTTAGCAGTAATAAAGCATCGTCTTTGATTAATGTATCCAATATGCTCCTGGGCCTCTCTGTTAGTTTTCTAGATTTTGGAAGATATTACTGGATTATCTTGTAAAATCAGCGATTTCAAACAGGAGCTGATTTTTACAAGCAAAGTGAAGCAGCAGTCCCTGTGCCGAAGGGGAGGTATTGGCTTATAGTCTAGTTTGTACATGTTTTCCTGTATTTCCATACTTTTATCATCGAGCTGTACTTGTCCAAGTTGTAAACGGTTAACATATTTCAGAGATCTTGGATCAATAAAAATGTACAGAAATAGTATCAAACTCTTCTCTTATTCTTACTCTAAAAGCTATTTTCATGTATGTAACTTGTAAAAAATATAATCAGACTCTCCCCAATGTCCTTTTCTCTCATTTTCCACACATAATTCAACAGAGGAGGGAATTATACACATGGGAAAGTAACGCGAGGAAGAAGTTACTGCAATATCTCATTACTCTGCAAGTCCTCTTAGGTCCTGATACATTTTCCTGGATGTACACTAGACACTTTATAAAGACTCTTCTCGGTTGTGCTCAGCAACAGGACAAGGGCAATGGTCACAAAATAGTACACAGGAAGTTCAACTTAAACATAAGGAAAGCCTTCTTTACTATGAGGGTGACAGAGCACTGGAACAAACTGCCCAGAGGTTGTGGATTCTCCTTCTCTGGAGACATTCAAAACCCTCCTGGACATGTTTCATGTGTGATCTTCTCTAAGAGATTCTTCTCTAACAGGGAGACTGGACTAGATGATGTTCAGAGGTCCCTTCCAATCCCGACCATTCTGTAGTTCTATGATGTACACCCACCCTATGGGATTATAGCAATTGTACCTTGAAAATACATTTTCATTTGCTAATAGTGAATCACCTGAATTTACTTCAAATAAAAAAAATAAATCATCCCTGTTTCTCTTTTCAACAGTTGATTCTTTTTGCAAATTTTTATTTTTGATGCATAACCATTTCTACAAATGCATTTTATCTGAGTACTGTGATGAAAAGATTATTAGAAATAAGACACAGACAGATAGGCTTTATGTTAAAGTAAGTCCCCAGCTGCATAACTGCAAGCCCTGTGCTGGCCTTGTGTGGCTGTAGCAAAAGACTTCAGCTGCTGCTGTAGGACACTGTGTCATCCTGGGGAAACAAGAAAAGGTCCACATCTCCCAGTTTGTGCTTTGGATTTTTCTACTGATGTATGTCAAGGATAGTATGGTTTGCTACACATTTATCTCTAAATCCCTAATATCGTGAAGAGATTGAGGTAAATGTGTAGCTGACATGAAAGAACGTTGTAACAGCCTTAGATAAAATAACAAAGACATAAGCTGTCAAGACATGACAGAGAATATGCTTTTTAAGTTATAAACAATGCATTTATACTTCTCAACTAAAACTGCACAGTCTACCCAAAATAAACATATGCTGTAAACGAGCAGAACTGATGTTCCTATTGCCATGAATGCTGTACTAAATAAATTCTCTTTGTTAAGAGAATGCAATCCAAAGGTGCAAGAATAAGATAAATGACAATAACTTTCACATGCACTTGCAAAAGCATCTGCTAACCTTTCCAAATACAACAGGCTTTCACCTTGACGTGTTTGTATTGCTTGGAAACTTATCAAGTCTCTATTAAATTCAACATTAAATGGCCCAGTGGGTGTACTGAAGCAATAAAAAAGTAATAAAAAAATCCCTACACTTGTAAACGCTGTCAGAGCTACCTGAATATTTTCTAATGAGCAGATAAGCTGAAAAAAAAAAGGTTACTTTTGGGAAAGTATAAATTATATTCAAATACATTCCTTAATTTCTCAAGCTTTTTTTATTACTTTTTTTTAACAGTGGTGTTTGTAGAAGTGCATTTACAAGGCGACAAAACATATAGTATTTCATTTTATCTGGAAATCTAAAGTGTAACTGAAGCACTAAAATTTTTCTTTTGCTCTTCTATGGTTCTTTTGTTTTAAACACCTTTTTTCGAAAAATAGCCACATAGCAACTCCCTAAACCAAAAGTATAACAAAAGGGAGGGGGAAATTTACTTCCGACTTTTGGCTGTTTTTTATATGGTAAACATTGCAGTTTCCTGGAGCCTGAGAGGATTTGAGAATTCCAATTATAGAGCACTGGCAATCTTGAGAAATTATCTTGAAAACTGCAAGAAAATAATAATTTCTCAAATTGCTTATATGAAAAAAATAGTTCACAAACTTCTAATATTCCTCTTGAAAAGAAAAAATAAATTCTGAATTTTAGTAATCCTTTGTTTGTGACCTTTAATATCCTGTTCCCCACCATGATTGTGTTTATGGCCAGTTTATTTTTTCTTCTATGTCTGATGGCTGCATTTTATGTGCATAATAAAGATTGTAGGGGATGAACTATCTATCTCAAAATTGTAAAGCTTTATTCTGCAAGTTTGTTTTTTTTTGGAGGATGCTGGTGTTTGGGGTTGATTTTTTAAGCTCCCACAGAACTGATTCATGTGACTTGCCTCTTAATTCTTTTTCTGTTTCATTTTACAGATGTGTTTTTATCAGCATATTGCCAAAATACTTAACCACAAAAGGAAAAAGAAAAAAGTTACTTTTGCTTCTAAAGAGATCGGTTGATCAACAAAATAGAAACAAACACTAATTCAAACTTAAGGATGTTTTCAAAATTAGCTGCTTGGATATAGTGGTAGCTAGTGGTTGTATTGTAGTGTTGAGATTAGAGCTTATTCGTTTGCAAAAATGAGCTGTTTGTTATGCCCGAACAACTGTTCATGCTCTTGCTTTCTGCTGAGATATAAGGATTTGACTGGATATTTAGGTACTAGCAAAGTAAAGGTCTTTAAGGTGGAATATTGTACTTGTAGGATATCTGGATGACAAGTTGTAGGCTGATTTCACTTTAAGGATTTGATCCAGAGAGGCTAAAAGAAGTGATTTTTATTTATGAAACCAAAAGTAATTCTGATACCTACAAAATTTCAGTAGTTCTGTAGAAAAAGGTCAGTTGTCATCTTTTCCCTTCACACATCCTTTTTTCTTTACACCTGTCTCTGGACCCTACTAAATGGTCTAATTTATACATCACTCAGAGTTAATAACTTGAAATATCTGTAATTTTTTCCTGACCTTTAAAACCTATACTGACTGCCTGTCCTCTCAGAAATAGTGCTAAAACCAAGGTTTTGTCTAGTAGAGGCAGTCCGAATTGCAATCGGACACTTCTGTTCCTTCTTATTGATCCTAGCCAACTCAGAGCGGAGTTCCGAGTCTGTGAGTGGAATTCCCAAATGTGGAAATCGAAAGTATGGAAAAAATAATACACTTTACGGTGCATGGCACCACTGGATTTTCTTGGTAGGTAGAACCTTCATAGGTATGCTAGCTGTACCTTCTGCCATTTTAATTACTGCCTTCTGTACAAGGTCTGGACACAAGATACTGCTGATGGAGAGGGAGGTGAGGCAAGGCAAACAGTTGGCTTTACCTGCGTGGGAAAAGCGTCCCTTGGGGCCTGGGTACCAGGCATATAGCTGAATCCATGTCTTTATTTGGCCTTATTTTAGGCAGAAATCTTTGTCTTCACTTGGACCATCTCTGTACACATATTGTATGAAAAGCAAATGAGGGAGCTTTCATGACTTGGCGCTGGCTGTAAGTCACCACAGTAGCGCTTCTCAGATTTTAGAAGCTGATGTTTGCAAATTAATTACTTGGCCTTTAAATAGTTCCAAACCACCCAAAATGCTCCATTATGTTTTCACAGGCTTGAGAAATAGATATGTATTACTAGCTAATTGAATAACATATGGTGTTGATTAGTGCTTAGCTCTTTTTATAGAACTCAATTAAAAAAACAACTGCAGTATATTTTGAGACTGTAAGATGTCTGTTAGTTGCTTCTGACATGAGGGAACTGCTGAACCAAGAAATGATGAACTTTTCCTGTTTAGTTCATCTGTAAGTTCCTTTAGGAACTCGTGGTATGTGTGGCTGTGATGGGAGATAGGCTGGAGTCTGTTCGGTTTGCTGCAGTATTGAAATGCAGTCTTTCCTGAAAGATTTAAGTGCTCTCCCGGCAAAACACAACAAAAGCCAAAGCTTTGATTTGCTACACTATTGCTCAAGGTATACAAATATACAATGTGCCTATTTCAGATGGATAAAAATCTACTCTTACAGGGTTCAGTTTGCAGAGATGCATTTCTTGAGGGGAGTCCCAGGACATAGACATTAAGTTATAAAGCCCTTTAGCCCCAAATGACCTGAGTCTCCTTCCACCTCAACCCTGCCCCCTCCACCAAGCAATAAATGTGTGGGGAGAACCTGCCTTCATTTCTTTTACTTGATACAGATTTTGCTCACGAGATTATTTTCCTCTTAAACTTTGCAAAAATCACCTGAGACGATGATGATTAAGATTTTCTTATTATTCACATGAATGATTGAAATGGTATAACAGCTAGCAGCAGCAATCAGATTGGGAGAAGCTGGAAGGTTATAGAGAAACAATAAACAGGAAAATAAGGTTTTTCTCTCCCTGGCTTACCTATTTATTTATTTATTCATTTATTTATGTTCTCCTAAGTTACCTTATCTACTGTATTTTGTGTGGATTTTTGGAGAGAAAATTTGGTGAATAGTGGCTTCAAACGTGATGTCATGTTCACTGTTTGAGACAGACAGCAACAAGAAACTCTGACTTCTATCTGCAGTTTTATCACTGACTACTAATTTAGCTCTTGGGTGGATGACCTGACAAACTCTTGCTTACCTTTTAGAAGCAAGTGGTGGTTATTCTTGCAGTCCTAAAAGTCTTAATAGAAAAGCCTACCAACAGTGTAGAATTACTTAATGCATGTATTTACTGATTTTTCATATAAACTTTTATTGTATTATGTACTATTTTGCATTTAATTTTTATATGAAATACAGCAAAATCTGAAACACTCAGAACGAAGAAGGTCCTGAAAAATCAGTTATTTTTAAAAAAGCCTCTACAATCCCAGTAGGTTCCCATTCACCAGTAGCTCTTCCACTGAAATGACATTCATTCATCCATCCAGACAAAACAGATGAGTCCTGCAGCATATCCTGAAGGTTACTCGGGTCATTTGAGTGGGAGCTGCATTTCAGAGATGCAATGCTTTCACTGTGAGTGCCTTTTCACTTTTCCCATTGTTCGACCATTGTATAGGTTTGTAGCCACCACAGCGTAAATGTGTAAAACAGGCCATTCATGACCTACATTGGTCTGGGGTCAAAACCAGGAGCAGGTGCAACCCCAATCAAAACCGGAAGGCTACAGTATTGGGACCACATCATCCAGTGATAACAGGGGTGGAAGAAGAAAAAGCTATTTTATTTTTCTGTTTCTGATCCTTCCCCCAGGCTGTACTTGCCCCCTCCATTCATGTATAAAATAGATGGCAATATGTTCATTTTAAGCTTCTCCAAGGGACAAATTTCTAGAGCCAACATTTTAGTCAGTAAGGTCAATCTAGAGGTTGCAAAGGCCATTTAGCTGTTGCTGGCTTCTTGGTAATGGGATGCAGCAGGGATTTTTGAGTAACATAGCAGGTAAATAGGAAGACTGTAGCCTACAGATAGTCAGTTTTGGGGAGGGTCCTGTTGCGTATATCACCTCATGTATCGCATGTATGTCACATATATTGGTTTCTTAAAAGCCTGACACAAAGGTCACCCTACTACCATGACTGTCATCAACTAGTAACGTCGTGTCACCTGAAAGATGTAGCATCAAATGTATGATGTTCAAATAGGCTGGAAGAGTCCAGTTATTACCAGAGGGGTTTTTGTGTAGTGCTGATAACATTCCCCCAGGATGTGAAAACTGACAAGGTGATAGGTAGAGGGAAGATCTTGATAAGTGATCGATATTTTTATTTTTTTAAACATTGCTCTGGCAACAGCTTCTTTGAAAGCCACTGATACCTGCTGATACATGTTGTTATCTGTTGACATCTGAAAACCACATTTTCTTTTCACCTGCCAAAGTTCAGTCTTTTTAATGTTTGAAGAGGCTACTATGGCAGGCAGAGTGAGATTCCTTCTATCTAACTTGCGATCTACAGCATAGACATGTGCAAAGGAAGGAGATTATGTATTTCTAAGAACAAAACACCTGAGTTTATAATTTTAGTGTACTTCATAGTGAGATGCTTATTTCTATAAACCCTGTTGGTGAAATTTACAGTGACTACAGCATTCTAGGGGTGACTGAGATGCAAAAATCTGCATCTTTGATGATTGCCACTTTAATGCCTTTGCCATTTTCACAGTTTTGGAATGAAATATTAGAAATCCCTGAATATTGTAATTCTTGAACTTTTGTCCTTAGTGCCTTGTCTATACTTTCTGTCCTTCAGCTATTATGGGCAATGCATTTGTCTTAGTGACCTGTTGGGAAGTGGCTTCTTCCAAAGAGAGATTCTTTGGGTTATACCGTGCCATTCATCAATGGCAAATGGTCTGCATTGAGTACAAATGACTGACTCACAGAGCAGTCTCTTACTCTGACATTCCTAAACTCCATTGGCCTCTTAAATGGACTCAAAATATTTGACTATTATGTACACGGAGTCTAAGTCCCAGTAACTGGGATAGTTCCACACTGACAGGGCAGTCTGGAAACAAAACAATTACTTGCAATACAAATGAGCAAAGTTTCCTTTCTATATCCTTGAATAGAAAGCATGCTTTTGTCTTGTGCTTGAGAAGGTAAAGGCTGCTTCACTGAAAGGATGTAATTTCTAATCCCTTACAGTCAAGTACATTCTCAGAAGAGAAATCCCCAGGCAGTAGCTATCTAAGCTAAGCCAGCAAACACCATGAGTTGTAGTTGTGCTGGTTTTCCACATGGGACAGTTTTCTACTTCACAAAGCTATAATGTCATGCAAAGTTCATTTTACTGGTAAGCATCATTGAGCCAAAATTGAGTTCAGAGCTCCAGGGAAAATAAATGTAAGCATTTATCCGCACTGCTATTTAAATTGGCTTGAATTTTGAGTTCTTGGTTACCTTGCTCATTCATTTCTAGTTCACTGTAGTCTTCTTTAGGGCTCCTAAAGGTTGACAAGTTAGCTTTCTTTTAGAGGTGGAAAAAAAGTTATCTGCAATACTAATAACTATTTATGTGGTATGCGACCTGTGCAGTCAAGATGAACTCTATAATATAATGGCAGGGAAAGAGGGTTTTCATTTAATGCCTATCCATTTCCACGTAGGATCAGCATTTCAATAATACATTGATAGCAATTAAAAATTACTTTTAAAATTAATATTATAATATTTTCTTCTAACCATGTATCATGTAACTTCCCAGAAGAGTAATCTAAGCAATCTTTCTGTCAGCCCCAGCAGTCAAAATTGCTGCTTAAACATTTCATTCCAGAAAATAGAAGTATGCATTGATGCAGGCATTTGCAGGCATGAAGTGAAAGTCTGTGTCTGCATCTGCATTACTTGAAACACTGATCGACGTTTTAAAAGATTTCACAGACTTTTGCTTTCTTTTCTTTTAAAATACTAGTTGCAGTGGTAAACTGTATTTTAAAGTATCCGAGGAAGTTATACTCAGTTGGATATCTCCCCCTTCTTTATCCTTTGCTATCTTTATTTCCTCATCCTTTAAGGAATATTGAGTAAGAAGGACTCAGAATGCTTTAATCCTAAGCTGTTTCTTTTTTTTCCAAAATTTTCTGTCTTCATAGTTGGGATTTTTTTTCCCCTCAAACCATTTGTATCCAATCAGCATACTGAGTACTGCTATGTAATGCTGGTTTACAGCATTAGCTGAAGTGGTTTGCACAGGTTTGTATTATTTCACCGTAGTTCTTTAGTAGTGCCATTACATATTCAGAAATCACTGTGTATCTGTAAAGAAAATAGTGGCAGACTGTGTGTGATATGTATTCTTGAAATAATTTATTTCTGAGGTGTTTTTTACTTTATTATTTTATAGTGCCTTTATCTAGTGTGCATTTTGTAATTTCTTTTTACGGAATGAGATTCAAATGCAAGACAGACATATTTTATATGCCAAAAATAAAACTTTCATAGATTAGGCTGTGTTGATTGGAGTATTAGAGGGATGTTGTAATATGCTAACACAGTTTATTAGGCTGCCAGCTTATCTGTGTAAGTGTTTCAAAATGAATTAGATGTGTACATATAGTGTACAATGTTTGTTTAATTTACTAGATTATATTTGCTTACAAAATTTTACATCTTGGTTAGAAGATTTGTTTTATTATAGTAATCTCATGTCTATATGACTATCACTATAGGTTTAGAGATATATTGTACTTATAATTTTAAATTCATACTGCTCTCTAGTGGGGAATGCTTTCAATGCAAAAGATTATATATATTAATATACAGCATGTACATAAACTGGGATTTCTGAAAAGTTACTGTCATCTAGAGCAATTTGGTAAAACTAGTGCTGTCGTTTTAATCCTTGTAATGCTTTGATAAAAGACTGAATTTCTTAATTTAAAAATATTTTAGATAGATGAATATAGCTCTCTGGAGTGAACAGTATCTCTAGCAAACTCCAGAAGGCTAAGAGATTGATGGATTGCCACTGCTTCCACAGGAGAAACCTCTTTCCATTAGGGAGAAATATGCTATAGATTTGTTGTTGAAAAATCTCAGGTTTTCTCCAAAGCTTCCACAGTCTCATAGTGTCTTATGGGATGGTTGTGATTTGTCTATACAAGTTCCTATCGTCACTTTTGCTATAATAGGTTTGATTTGAATAAATAACTATTTCTGTGCAGCTTATATTTCTCTTAGTTTTGCTTTGGAATGAATTGTTTTGCCTGCTTTCTCATCTCTTGCTTTAGACAGCTAAAATCTTAGATAACAGAGTTACACAAAGCTGAAATGATAATACTGACTTTACTGGTTGAGTGACGTCTTAAACTGCAGCAAGTGCAGAGCTCCTCTCAGAACTGTGTCTACTTTCTGAGATGAAATAGGGTTTAGTTAGCATAAAAGAACACAATACTAATTAGACAGCAAGCAAATTCGAAAGCTGCGATTGAAACTGTTTTGACTATTGATAAATTTTAGATTTTCATCTTTAAAATTTGTCTTTATGACTTGATTGGAAAGCAGCAAATGTGCTTTAAATCCTTGGGAGGGCTGGCAAATCATTTAGCTTTATGAAATTTACAGTATTTGAAGCTCTCTCGAGAATGATTTGCAGTATATGGTGTAATCAGACCAAAATCTGAAGTCTTGTTTAGATTTATTTTCAGATGCTGAACCTTGTCTGGAGCTGGGACTGAAGGCATCTGTAGCCCATTTTCTTGTGTTGCTGCAATCATATTTTTTGTCTCTAGGTTAACTGATTGTCAGTTAGAGACCAAATAGTAACATTGTATTTAAGGCTGCAGTAATTTTGTCACTGAAAGTACAGGTTAGATTCTTTAGATAGACCTTCATTTATTCACTAAGTCAGGGAGAACAAGCAGTTTATGGATTTATATGGTGTATAAAGGTCTAATCAAGATGCTAAGTTGGTATAACATTTTGCGAGCCTTGAATAGTAAATTAGGTTTGCAGTGCAAAGAGCACTTCTTCACCTGTGCCATTTCTGCTCAACTTTAATCGCAGCAGCTCGTGTTTGTATTGGTTTCACTTGAAGTTCAGCAGATGGGCTTATCTTCTCATTTCTGTGTTTGATACAGCCTGGTATTAGCTGAAACTAAGTTAACTACCTTTGAATTATAATCCTGGGAGGTTAAGATAGGAAATTAATAGAAGATGTTTTGGTTTTTATTTGTCTTTGAACTATTTTGAACCAGACAAATTATGAAATGATTAGATTTGGGCATGAAAGCATTCACAGGAAGCAGAGAGGTGATGATTAAGGGTTGCTAAATACCTGATTAATAAACTCAACAGTGAGGACTATGCATTTAAGCTTAGCTGACTGAAATATAGGGGGTTTATTTTTTCTTCTGTTAATTGCAACACATCAAAATATTTAAAAATGAGAAACAGAGACTAACTCTCCGCCTCTCTCCCCCCCCCTCTTTTTTTTCTGACTTGAAAAATGCATCTTGCATTTCAAGTGCTAAAACAGCTAAGAATTTGTAGCAATTATCCAAGTGCAGTGTTTGGATGTAGGAGTGCATGTAATGGAACGTAACAATGGGTTGTCGTTCACGTAGAGTTTAACTAAAATATTTATTGTATAGTTTGTATCTAAAAAATCGACACATGATGCTTATGGATTTAATCCTAGATAGATTTATAAACCATTTTTGCTCTAATGAGTCAAGTGCCACTTGACTGGAGGATGGCAGAT